>NC_056735.1:823691058-823698558 GCF_019279795.1 Protopterus annectens | reverse complement strand
AGGCTTTTCGGGTGTCCTTGGATATGAAAGATGAATATCTTCATATCCCTATTCACACTCTCTTCAGGAAGTTTTTACATTTCTCTCTATCTTCTCCTCATCTTCAGTTCTCTGCTTTGCCCTTTGGCCTTTCTACTGTCCCAAGAGTATTCACAAAATGCCTAGCTCCTGTGACTGCCTTCTGCAGGCTCCAAGGCATTGAGATTTTTCCTTATTTTGATGATCTGTTGCTTCACTCACCATCTCCCAGTCATTTGTTACAGGATCTGCAGTTCACCATCTCCCTTCTTCAAAGTTTGGGGTTTACTATCTTTGAAGATAGGTGAAGGCTGCCAGTCTAGCCAGGTAGAATTTTGTAGAAAATTCTGTCATTAGTAAATATTAATATCAGCCACAGGCTTGTTCTCTTAAATGGGAAAAAATGGTGTTAAATGTGGAACTGTAAAAATGTAACAACGGTGCACTCTGCTGTAGGAAAGCTGATAAGTCAAGCATTGTGTAATTGTTTGATGTCAAAACACAGAGCCGATATGTCTAAATTAAGGAATTATTCCTATTGTTTTGAGGCCAGAGTTAATGGCTAGAATTTACATATATAATTTCTTTTATTGCTCTGGCTTCCTGACCAGCTGCAAGATCAAAATGGCTATTAACCTCCAAGTTTCTGTTAGCCTAAGAAAACAGAAAATTGTTATGAATGATGTAATGTGAAGCAGCACTGTATTATCAATTTAAAGAGAGGGAATCAGAGAGCATTTGCATTTATCTTGAGAACATTCAACTCACCAGCACTCTGCCTGTATCTGTATGTACGTAGGATCTTAAACTATAGTGTTTCTCTTAGTCTAATCTTCCTATTTCCTAGATAGTTCTAAGTGTTTTTCTGTGTTGATGTCAGAACTATTCTACTGTATTATTTTATGCATTTCCCTGTGATCTCTGAACTCTTGACTAGCACTGTGTAGTAAGAAGGATTGTCTTGCATTTTTATTATTAAATATTTTTAAACCTTTCGACCATGGCTGTTTTGTGTAGAGATAATTTAAGCTCTGGAGTACATTGCATGTATAGAGTGATACTGTCCAAGTCACTCCAAATAAGCCTTGACTGTTCAGTTGCACATACCATTATTGGATAATAATATTGAACAGTAGAATTGGACACCCTTTGATAAGGGCCTATTTAGTAGCTGATAAATTTTAGTGGGTGGTGCCAGTGATTTCTACCTTATAGTCTGGGTAAAAGGGGCACAGCTGGAGAACATATGCCAGCCTTCCTCAGGAGTGTCTGCGTGGTTGTATTTAACTCTTATCTCAAAGTGTGTGTGTGTGTGTGTGTGTGTGTGTGTGTGTGTGTGTGTGTGTGTGTGTGTGTGTGTGTGTGTCAGCTACTTGGGCAGGGACACGAAGCACTGGTTGGATAGAGATGGTGCTGTAGGTTTTAGCTTGCCCACAAGGCTGAGCTCTGGACCCTACAGCTGTGCCAGTGGGGAGTCTTATTGGGGATCTGGAGAGAAAGAGAGAAACCAGTCACAGACTGGCTGTGATCTCTGTGTGCTCTTAAGGGAAATTGTACTTTACTGTGTGTGTGTGTATTTGTTATCCTCCCCTATGTGGACACCCTTACTGGTGTTATTGGTAAGGATTGAGGCTCCTTGATTGCTGGGCCAGTGCACAGGCATCACACTATCAACTTCCAAAGGTCCATCCTGTCTACCTCTCAGGATCATGTTTATCTGGTATGCAGGTTTCAGACAGTGCCAATGTTGGCCTCTCTTCTTTCTCCAAAGGTATTGTCATTCACTACCTTCTTTCAGTCCCCCTTTCCTCTGACTGCCAAGCCAGCCAGAGAGATTTTTTGTCCATAGGATACATGGTCTCCTCTATTCCAGTGAATCTTCTTGCCAGACTGCACATGCATAAGCTTCAATGGGACCTAAAATCAGTTTGGCTGCAGTATTGTCATCCTCTGGACTTCAGTGGATCTCTCCCTCCCCGTCTCAAGAAGGAATTTGAGTGATGGATTTAACAGCTGTCTCTCAACACAGGCCAGGCCTTTCAGCCTCCACTGTCTTCTCAAGCGTTGTTCACTGACATGGAGTGGGGGGCTTCTCTTGGTCACCTGAAAGTTCTGGGCCTTTTGGCCTCCACATCAGAAGTCAGACCATATCAACATCAAAGAGATGATGGCTCTGATTCTGGCCATTCAGGCTTTTCACTCCATGTTATCTGTAGGCCCCTTGAAGGTGTAAACAAACACCACTACAGTGATGTGGTATGTCAACAAGCATGGGACACAAAATCTTATGTCCTCTGCATGATGGCTCTTCAGGCTTGGGAAGTGGCTCTCAGTTATCAGTTAACTCTTCAGGCAGTATACATTCCTTCAGAGTACAATCTAGTGGCAGACTCTCTGAACAGGTCCAAAACACAGCCGCACAAATGAATGCTTCACAGAGATGTGTTTCCGGACATTGTCCATTGGTAGGATATTCCTCAGGTAGATCTATTTGCCTCCCCTCTGAACAATCAGCTTCTTCTCCTCTGTTCCAGAGTGCCATGCCATTTGGCATGGAAGATGGACACCCTTTCCTTTCCTTGCAAGGGGATGTTTCTTTATGCTTTCTTTCCTCTTCCTTTACTTCCAAGAGTCCTAGAAAGGATTCAGCTGGACTCTTCAAAAATCTTGCTTGTGACTCCCTTTTGGCCAAGACAGCACTGGACCCCCCCCTTAGTGCATCTGGCCAGGGGCACTTATCAAAAGTTACCTCATCTGTTGGATCTCCTCACATGGGCTAAAGGGTCTCTCATCCACCCTCACTTATCCACTCTGCAACTGACACTGTAGGTGATTGTGTTCCGGTCCCTTTTCTGGCACATCTTTTCTGAGGATGTACACATTTTTTTACAGGAGGCAAGAAAACCCTCAACCAGAAAATCTTATATGTCCATATGGAAAAGATTTTTGGTTTGGTGCCATGCTTGTAACCAGAAAACTTTTCCAGTGGAGATCCCCCTGGTCACCTCTTATTGGTAAGAATTGCTCCAGTCTGTCCTGGCCTATTCTTCTGTGAAGGCCCATCCCTTCATACTAAACCCTCTTTTATGCCCAAGGTAGTAAATGAGTTGACTTGAATCAGTTGGTACAATTTCCTGCTTTCTTCCCTTCTCCTCATAGTGAGAGGGCCCTGCATACCTTGGATTTGCACAGACAGCTCAGGTACTATTTAGATAAAACTAAGATTGTTCAAAAGTCTGATCAGTTTTTTGTTTCCTTTTACCCAAGGTTATTGGGATTGCACATTTCTAAGCAAACCAAGTCCTCCAGGATATACAAGGCCATTTCCTTTTGATATTCTTTTCATGGCAAATTTCTGTCTACTTCTGTCAGAGCTCATTCCACTCGGGCTGTTGCCCCTTCTGGTACTTCTTCAAGGAGTTGGACATCAATTCCATCTTTTAAGCTTCAAATTGTTCTTCTGTCCATACCTTTATTAAGCATTACAGGTTGAATATAGTTTATACAGCCAGAGCAGGTTTTGCTGAAACCATTTTATGTTGTGTTTGATGAAAGCTCTTCTCAGCCTTCCTATTTCTTGAGCTTTTTTATTCTCCCTTCTACGTAGAATACGGCAGCAGTGATATAGAAGGACATAGGGTAAGATTTTATACAACTGTACTAAAAGTAGATGTCCTTCTCTTCACTGTTGCAGTATTCGATCGCTTCCTCCAATCCTCTCTTGTTTGTTCTACATTTTTTTTTTCTGGATGTGCATGGATTCCTTCATCCTATGGAGACTGTTCTCTTCTGGGGTAATTCAATTCTGGGTAGTTAACATCAATATGTCCCTTTCATGCCCTATGTTCACTGCGGGGAGCACAGATGTGATGTACATCACATACAAGACATTTAGGCTTTTACATACTGGCCAAATGTCAGGCTGCCCTGGGCGGGAGATCCCTTCTATGTGCAATACTGCAACAGTGAAGAGAAGGACTTTTACTGTTATTGTAAGATTTTACACAACTGTACTATATAGTGTGTGTGTGTGTGTGTGCGCACGTACGTGTGTGTGTGTGTGTGTGTGTGTGTGTGTGTGTGTGTGTGTGTGTGTGTGTGCACGTGTGTGTGTGTGTGTGTGTGTGTGTGTGTGTGTTACAGCCAACTTGTTTGGTATTATACACATATGGCAGCCTTGCTTGCAGTGACACTATATAGTTAAATCTCCGATACCGTATAAAGTTTGTTTGAGAATTAGGTGGTTGTCAGTATACATTAAACTACTACAGTGCTGTAGAATGCCAAGATCCACCAGGCTAGCTGCATAGAGAGCAGGGAAGTGCATGTCCATGGCTAAGGGTTCTTATGTGTTCTACAAGGGGACAGAGTTAGGCAGGTTTACTGCTGGCTAGTTTGGTTGCTCTAGGAGTGCAGATTTTTATCAAGTTTGCCTAAGAACAAGCTTGAAGGCAGGTGCTTCTTAGTGTACAGAGTAAGTGCTCTCCTGTGCAAAGTACAGAGGAATTTTTAGGACTAGTTTTATAGAGAAAATTTAAACTCTAGAAGCCTTTGTCTACACAAGGCATTGTTAACTGACACTGCACGATGAGTAGCACTGCACAACTGTGACAACTTTGTACAGGCACAGAAAGTCTTAAAACAATCAGCCTAGCCCTAAGTTAATCACAGCAATACTCTCTGATGTTTTAAACACTCAATCCCAGCTCAGGAGGGACTTTGTTACTCTCTCCTTCCACAAGGAGCTGACCAAAGACTTCTTAATGTAAAAAACACTGTTCAGGTGCCCAAAAAGCTTAAACTAGTTCAGTTACAACTTACAAACCAAGCAGAAGTGCAAGAACAGGCCGTAACAGCTAAAGCACTAGAGTGGATAAAGAAACACATCAAATCAGTACAGATATGAGAGCAGCACCAGTAATCAATAACTTAAAAGTCCAATTAAAAACAATAGTTTTAAATGTTCAGATATGGATGGATTGGGACTCAGCTCAACAATCAACTGTGTACCTTCTTAGAGATTTCAGTCCTATATTTAATCTGCATAATTGTACATCATCTGTACCCAAGTGTGTATATACATGTATCTGCATTTATGGATATACCTTGCCAATAGCTGTATAATGTAGGCAAGACCCACTAACTTCTTTCTTTATTCCGGAAAGTTCTGCTTCAGGATATGTATTACATATCGTCTTTACATCTCTGCTAGATTCTTCTGCAGCATTTACTCAATTTCTTTACAATAATTATAACGGTTCATTAAACTGTTCTGCATCAGTTTTTACAGCTAATCTTGTTAATTATTCACTGCTTCCAGTTTGCAGAATATGTCCACAAACATCTACATTTCATTTCCTATTAAAAACCCAATAAAAAACTGCACAGTTCAGACTGCCTGCATATATTAACATGACATTATGACTCGATCACGTACTCAAAAGGACTTGAATTTTCTCTTATTTTTTCCAGTAACTGTTCTGAGTTTTATTTATTCTGCGGTCTCATACTGTAGTATACGTTTATTCAGCTTACCTAAAATTCACCCTTAAATTGATCACAGAAACACTGCCATACCTAGAAATTGGATGCAAACATCATTAGTTTTAAAGAAATTTCACAAATAAAACAGAACTAACTAAACAGTGCAAAACTTGACATTTCTGTAATGATTTTATTTTTTATTTATTTATTGGTTTTTACCATTTTTGCCCCCATTGCCTGCTGATCATAAGACCCTCTTGTGGTACTAATCAACAGGGGATCATTAACCAGTCTTCAAGAGTGGCTCAGCTCTTTTTTAAATTTTCTCCCTAGCCCTCACTGCATTCACACAGTGAGGGGACATGGAATGGGCTGAGTGTGGAGAATGTCTACTCACGTCTGCTAGGGGTGCTCCCTAGCCATCCTTCCAAGCATGAGCAACAGTCTTTCTCATCTCTACCATGAAACTGCACTGTGTGAACACAAACACCACCTACCCCCCCCCCACACCCCCAGGAGAGGCAAGCAGTGAATACCCCTTCACTCCTCCCCTTTATTCACGGATCCTGCACTGCTGGGGCTACTAATCGAACCCTGGATCACAGACAGGGTTCCACCTCTCCCTGCTTAATGAAGCCATGCTGTAAACAAGTATATTTTAATTCTTCCAAAGACAAGTAATGAGGAAAACAAATCATTTTTAAATACAAGAAATTTATTTCAACATATCTGCATTAGTCAACTTGGGAATCATCACGTAAAGGCCAAAAATATAAAGCACTCTTCAACAGCTGTAGGTATCCAGACTTAGTCATAGCTTCAAAACCTGCAGTCCACTGAACTGGGCAACAGATATTCAAGGGAGCACACTTCCATATTTGACACCATTTAGCAGCCCAGTACAATTCACACATAAAATGCTTTTTTGCAAGCAAGATAAAAGTTGCATAAGATTTTCCTTAACCAAATGGAGGAAGTATATTTCATTGCAAGAGTGGTAGTTTACTTTAACATATTTTCTGAAAAGGTAACACATTTAGATGCAGTGATACAATTCAGGCATGCATGAAATGAAAACAAGGCAGTTTTTATGAGGAGTAAGAAAAATGTAAGCTGATGACTAAGCAGGTTCTACAACCTGGCCAAAAAGTAGGGAAATGGGCAAATGAGTGGGCTCCAGTAAGTACTAACCAGCCAAGCAAAGCTATGTGCCTAGGTTTCACCTCCTAAATGCACAGTGCACATTTCTCTCACTACATAACAGACCATGATACTTTATATTTAGATCATGTCTCATCACAAACTTCAACTCTTCTGGTTTTCATGCAATTTCATGCACTTGCATCCAATTTTAATACATTTCTAAGAATTAACTAGGCATCATTAAGTCACTGTTTGCATACTGTGAACCTAAAATAACAAAACACATGCTTTACCAGTCATATGGATTACATATCCACTTGCCTGGATTTGTGCAAACATGGGTATCCCTTACTTCCCTAACTATCTGTTAAAGCTCATTTACTGAATGTGCTAACAAACACCAACAATTATTTTTTCTTTGATCCTGATAATATACCTGGCTGCCTAATTAACAGCATTAAACATGACCATGCAGACACACTACCTAAACTGTTTAACTTGTGTGCCCCTGAAGAGTGATGCCCTTCTATAAGGGTGGTCTTACAACTGACTTGCCATTAACAAGTGAATTACAGATCAAACAGCCTTACACACCTCATCTGCAACGCCATGGAATGTATTATAACTTACATCATAAACTGAGATATCAAGAATCTTATTAGAGTTGAAGGATTTTATCTGCGAGGGGAAGAGAGCAAAAATCAATTGCAGTAAGTTGATCCTTCCGATAGAACAAGGTGGTTTGGAATTGCCTGATTTGAAGGGATATTTCAGAGCTACACAGTTAAGGCTCCCATACACGGCACAAGCAGAAAGCTATAATTCAAAATGGAAAGGACTGATGATGAAACAGGG
>NC_056735.1:823448558-823686058 GCF_019279795.1 Protopterus annectens | reverse complement strand
CGCTTCAGCATATTCCTGACTGAATCTGGGAGAATTACTATTCCCTGATAACTTAATCAAGCAAGGTACAATGAAATATGTGAGCAGTCTTTGTAGTCAGGTTCCCCAAAACAGAATACTCAATACTCTGAGATTACTCCCTGTAAAATATAATATCCATGATGGCTTGCAGAATAACCTCATCTGGTCATTTGACTCTAGGTTCTCAAATTATCCGCCTCTGATGCTGAGACAGGAATTTAGCATATACGACTACAATACACATCTAAATGCTTATGGCAGTGCCTGGGGCTTTAACGAGCTAATTAACAAAGGCTTCTTCCAGACACACTGTCTCTGGTCCTATTCAGCACTGTGGTGTAACATTTTAATGGTTTAACAGCTCATTTCCATTTCACTCATTTTTCTTTAAGCCAGCTGTCCCAGTATCCTCTATTAAAACATATACATCTAAGTCAGTTACAATAATACATCTATATTTCCTTTCATTCCAGCAGGGTGCACTGCTGATCCATTTTACCACAAGCAAACCTCATAAATACATTTTCAACACAAGCATCGGTACAAATCAGTTTGATATACAAATGACATATAATTGTTTACAAGATTCCAGCTGTGCTGGCACAAGTCATACATCCACTGCCCTATTTCTCTTAGCATGGCTTGCAGTACCTATTATTGTCATATGAGGTACACGTTGCAAATAGAAAAGTGGAATAAAAGGAGTAGCAAAAAAATAGTGAGCAGCCGGTTTAGCCAACACAGCAGTTTGTCATGGAATGTTAAAATTGTATGTACTTTTTATTTCAAATCTGTATGCCAAACAGTTCTGAAATGTTTGAATATCAGACTTCTAAAAAAAAAAACACATCCAAAAAGTGCGAAAATCCTGCTTGTCACTACAGTGGGGAAACGGGAAATTTCCCTTATCCACACCGTAGCACGGCCTTGGCAACAGGCATACTTACGCAAAAGTGCTTCTTTGGTGAAAAGCACTTTCGCGCAAGTATGCTCGCACTTAATGGATTTGGACGTTTGATCATTCGATCAAACGTCCTAGATCCATATATATAAGTGTGAAGCATGTCTATATCACTTGGAGTACACAACTGATTGGATTCCATTATTAAGACTTCAGTACTACATTGTGAATGAATACTCTAACAAGAATAACCTGCATATTTGTCTGTCATTCTTGACATTTGCTCATCATAGTCAGACAAACATTGCTACCATATGAACTAAGTGTCAGCAAGTTCTACAAAAGGTTTGTTCCAAATCTAGCAAAAGTGTAGCATCAACATTACCACAACCAACATTTTGGTAATACGCAACAATACAAGCCTTGTCTTCATTTATTGCATAAAAAGTAATTTCATAACACTTGTATAATTATGCAGCTTGCAAAATATATTAATGCAACACAAGTGCTTCTTTTTCCTTTAAATATGATCACGTGGTTGGTTACTTCATTAACATTCCAGTTAAGAAAACTTTTCAGAAACATTATTACAACAAAGATGTGTTTGTTATGAACCACAAAGTACACATTCTGAAAAATTGTTCTCCAACTGGTTTCTGATACTGTCTCATATAAACAGAGGAGGCTACATATTCAAAGCAATCTAAGTTTCACATTCATTTTGTTGTGCAACTCACAACTGCTATGATTTAAGCATACAGTAGTAGTGTTTTTTTCCAGAGTTAGACTCACTTGTGTATTCATAAATCCCGAAGACCCTGGAACTCAGACATGATGTAATACAGCTATGCTGGTCCCATAAAAGCATTGCATCATGTCTGTGTCTGTGTTTTCTGTTAGTGGACCAACATGGCATTTTTTTTGTTCCTTGTTTTCATAATAAACCTGAAAATATTTATAGACAAACAAATAAATATTTATCCAAGTCTCAAATTGCTCTGCATCTTCATAGGTTTGCTAATGTTCTACTTATATTTAGAACTGTTTAAGGGACTATAAAATTCTAATTATACCATGACCCCCCATTAATATTCCAAAACGTGCACACTGATTGGTCAGCGTGCACGTTGTAAATAGACTTATACTAATGGAAAAAGGTCTGGTCGCCCGGACTTTTTCCATTAGTATAAGTCTTTTTTTAAAACACTGTCTCCTATGTTAAAGGAGTTTAACATAGCGAGACAGCTTTAAAAAAAGCAACGGAGATCTCTGTTGCTTATTTTAAAGCTGTCTCGCTATGTTAAACCCATTTAACATAGCGAAACAGTATGTAAAAAGCAACGGAGATCTTGCTTTCTCTGTTGCTTTTTTCAAAACTGTCTCGCTATGTTAAATGGGTTTAACATAGTGAGACAGCTTTAAAATAAGCAAAGGAGATTCTCTGTTGCTTTTTTTAAAGATGTCTCGCTATGTTAAACCCATTTAACATTGCGAAACCGTAAAAAGCAATGAAGATCTTGCTTTCTCCGTTGCTTTTGCCCACAGCTGTGATGTACTACGTAGGCATACGCATGCGCAGTACATCAGAACTGCTGCAGAATACCAGACAGCTGCGGAAGGGCAGCAAGGAGGCATTATACAATGCCATTATTTAAGAAAAGTAATTATTTTTTTTCTTAAATAATGTCATTGTATAATAGCAATAACCCACTTCTGGGTGTGGGTAATGCTGGATTTACCCATGGTTGGCTATGTTTGGCCACTCGGGCTTCGCCCTCGTGACCAAACCACGCCAACCCACGCATGGGTTATTGCTATAATAATTCATCTGTGTCTGTAAAAAAACACTCTTACCCACTGACTGCATGAGGTACAGTACTTTTAAGGACATTAATGCAAAAAGAAAGTAATCGCCCTTCCAGCACTTTGATGCAGTTTTTTAAAGTAAGAGCTTCGATTTTTAATCTTCTAATGTTAAGAGGTATTCTGCAGTGAAGCAAAAAAGTCCACAGAGCAGAATATAGAAAAAGCTGAGGCATACAATACAGAGTGCATGGTTTAAATTGTTTTTTTTTTTCCTAAGATGATCCTAGACAGTCAATGCACAGATGCAAGTCTCTTCTTGAATTAAACATATCACCCCCTATCTCCTCAGACCTGACTGCCCCACCCCCATCCCACAGGTACTCCAGTTCTCATACGCACAAACTGCAGTATGGACTCTCTCACTACAGATTTATCTTTCTCCTAGTCTATTCACTCTAGTCTGCCAGTGACTGCAGATCCTCAAAATATATCTTTCCCTGTGCCTACGCTTCAGTTAATAAACTAAAAATTAATCTGTAAATTTTTTTTTGCCCCAAACTCTTAGCAATTAATTCAGGTAGTAATGAAAGCAAATGCTAGAGCTCTCTAGAGAAATTTATTTAATGTTTCTTCAGCTTTGATGATACCATTAGCAGGTTTCCAGTCAATTAAACTAAATGCCAAGATGATACTGTAACAGCAATGTCTGGCTCTATATATACAGCCATGCAGAAACAAAGATTCATTTCAGGGATTGGCTCCCATGCTCAATCTTGTCATCCATTCTTAAATTATTTCCCCTGGGCAGAGATAAACAGCCAATTATGTTCTTTCACAGTGAATGTAAACACACAATCAACAAACTACAGTTAAGTTTTTTCCCTTAGGTGTAAAGCTTTCCAGAGGTCTGATTTAATTGTTACCACTCAAACAGTGTATTCGTCATCATGAAATCATGGACAGTATTACAATGAAATTTTATTTGGCAGTTAAAGGTCTGCAAAATTGCAGACAAAGTTGATTTCAAATGTATATTTTACCAACCCAACCAGCTTAGTAAAATACGAATGTCTCTAGGGTCAGTACAAACTGTTCAACCAGCAAACTGAAGAAAATTAAGTTATATATCCTGCTTAGAACCAAAGAATAGATAAAAAGACCAATAACATTCATGACTAATGCCTGCAACTGAAAGCTCTTTACTGTTACGGTACAATAGAGTAAGCAGCAAAAGTACTCAATGAACTGGAACTGTTTGCATTAAAGTTTTGCACCGACACTGCTCTGTTTAACATAACATGGGGTGCAAACAATGAAAACAGACATATATATTATGGCTAAGTTAAGTAGCTGGACTAGTGACTCGCTCTTACTCATTTTATTTTAGTCTTCATGATCTGCTAAGGTACAAAGGGTACCACCAAACACATTTATCTTAAGATAACCTTGGGCTTCTGACTGTCCATAATAAAGGAAAAGTCAAGCTGTTACTGTTCTTGTTTAGAACTGCACAAAACCTAATTGTTGTTGTTCATCTTTTCCCAGTTAGGGGTTGCCACAGTGGAACTCCGGTCCGCTAATGATTGGCAGTAGATTTTCACGAACGCCGAGGTGCCAGCTCGACGTTCAACCTTCAACGAAGGCAAGCCCATTTACGCATGTCTTTCGAACGTCCACTCTACTGTGTGGAGGACATGCAGACTCCACACAGAAGGCACTCCCCACACTCCAGCTGAGAATCGAACGGGAGAACCTCTTGCTGTGAGGCAACAACACTACCGCTGCACCACCGCAGATGTACTGTACAAAACCCAATATGAAGTTTTATTTCAGAGGCAGCTTATGTCAGTGCTAGGCATAAACATAGCATGTACCTAGCGAATGTATATCACAAATTTAATTGCCCTATTCTCTAGATGTAACTTCTGTACATCACACTGTTATTTCTTAAATTATTTTCTTTAATAATGTTAGTATGCGGTCTCCTGTTAAAAAAGAGATTTATGACATTAAGATCTGTTATGATCAGCTAACTGCTCAAACCTTGTTATATATAGCGGAGACTAAAACTAATCCTGTTACATCAGAGTTCTTCTACAGCTAGAAAACTTAAACAAATCTTTGTAAGGTACAGCTGTTAAGAAAGCATAGCTTCTTACTCACCAGCTTAAGATAGGTTACAGCTCAGCAGTGGGTTGGACTCTACCTTGACCTCCATACCCACCCACCCACCCACCATCGCTATGTTCACAGCACAAAGGTAAGGTAACAACAAACATCACTTCCAGTATAGAGGAACACAGATAAATAATCCATAGCCGCCTGCCTAAATGAGCTACAAAGATATTGTTCAACAGCACGAAAATATGCTACATCTTGTTGAAAAACACATCCATAGAGCCAATAAACTAAAAGAACTCTAATATTACTTTTACTGAATACTTGTACACTTTGACCAAAGTAAGACAAGCAATCATTATGTATTCCCACTAAAGAAGCCTCCTCTTTTTAAGTACTGTATGTGGATACATTCTAACAGTAAATGTTGACAGCATTAGAAATAAGATTCCATGATGGTGGCATAGATTAGCATATATAACCCACACATACTGCACCATCAATGAGTCATAGCATAAGCCAAAGACCGTCATTCCATGTACCATTACCTAGAAATGCCGTGTTGATCAAAGTCAAAGTAATATTATCATTCCTGAAAATCAGTAATGACATTTCTATAGAAGGTCTCAGCTTAATCTGGGATGTCAAATTAGAGCAAAACCCTCCAGACTACTGACAAATCAGTTTATAAACCGATTAAAGCACCAATCAGGGCAAACCTAACTTTGTACAACCATACTTGATCGGATCTGAACCAACAGTCCTGAAATGTTCACTCGACTGTCAAGGCAAATATTCCAATTTTCACTGTCCACTGTACTGTGCCTGATGTTTTCCCTGCCAGGCTATGTTGTGCCTGATGTTTTCCCTGCCAGGCTATATTGTGCCTGATGTTTTCCCTGCCAGGCTGTGTTGTGCCTGATGTTTTCCCTGCCAGGCTGTGTTGTGCCTGATGTTTTCCCTGCCAGGCTGTATTGTGCCTGGTGTTTTCCCTGCCAGGCGGTATAAACTGAAAGTTACGGTGATCAACTACAGTGTTCTAAAAACACAAATGTGGAATCCTTTGCCATGCACAGGCTGGTTGCAAGTCACAAAACAAAATGGAGTGAAAACACTGGAATATTTCAACATTTCATTTACTTGTGCAGCACAAGGCAGGGTAAAAGAAATCCTAAACCTTGGATTCATCCTGACATCTAGCAAGCACTTACTGAATCAGAATTAGATTGCGCTGGTAATAACTTTAACCATTACTAATGCTGCAGGCATTTATGCAAAAAAGGCCAAAAAAGCTTACGCTTCCTTCTTCAAAACAATGCAAATTTAATTAATAGAAAACATTGCATAACGCTGTAAGGAAATAAATAGATTAAACAACAAAGAAAATCTTGCCAAACAATCTGCTATCTAGTAGAAATGCCCTTCACATTCTATTGCATGTGTCAGTTAACCTTACGGAAGTTCTTAACATTATCACTGCTACAGAAAAATGAAATGCAACTCTGGAATATGATGATTTCCAGTAACTCGCTTCTGTTTTTTTTCTTTCTAATTTTTGTATATTGTATGTAATAGTTAACATTTGCTGTTTTGCCTATTATTGCATTGTATGGCATTTTGTAAGATTTATTTAACTTCCAGCTTTTCTCCCCAGGCCTCCACTGAAATGTGGTCTATCTTTTCCGGTAAAATAAATCTAATGAATAACTAACTAAATAAATAAACTTAGCTGGGAAAGGTAAGCAATGAGAAATGCCCAATCCAAATGTCTATCCCCAGAAGTTAAATGATCCCAGAATGATTGCAGTTTTTTTTGCAAACAAATTCTACAGTTAGCAGAGTTCAACAAAATGGTAAAAAAACAGCTCTTGCGGTATGGGAGAAATCATGTTTGGAGTCTTAGCATACTCACAATCAACGTCTTCAGGGTGCTTTTGTCAAAAATAAGCAGCTGTATACAAAGTACAACGTTATGGCCAAGCTGGTGCTGAAAACATTCTGTTCCACTACATCACATTATTGATACATTTCTCGGCACAGGTACTACTCCAGAACTCGGGGAAAACTGTTGTCATATCTGCCTGTGTAGTATCTTTGCTCTTATGGCTTTCTAAACATTTAGAAGAGGTAATCACCTCTCTAATTAAATGTGACCTCAATGCCTTTGGGCTACTTCGTGACTGAAAGCTTGGTTTCAGACAGGGTCACACTACCTGCACGGTCCTTTTTTTATGTCAGATTCTTGTGCTAAGAGTAGTGTACAATGAAGGGATGATGTGTGACATTCTGAGAACCAAGTAAAGTGTCTGTAAGTAAATCATTATTTACTGACTACATAACTGAACACTTATAGTCTGAGAAATAATGTACTAAGATAACTCAAAAGCTACAACTAAAAACAGCTATCAGACATTTGATAAAACAGTTATCAGTCACCACAAACTGCATTTACACCTCTCAACCACTTAGTCCAATAATTCGGGACAAAGTCAAAAATAATGGAGGGACAAAGACCCAAACTGGCTCAAACATAGAATTCGACTAGATTTATCACACAATGACACTGCATCAAAAAAAAAAAAAGACTCGGGGCCAGATTCAATAAACACTACACTAAGTGTACACAATATGTATTCAAGAACATCCCTACCACATTTTTTGTGCTTTCTAGTCACTCAGAAAGATTACACGAAGTGTACATGTAGTCTACATTTTGTGGTAACCTTTATGAATCCCTCAATATTTAAAGCTGCAAGAAAATCAGTAGGAAAACTAAAATTAACAGGAAGAAGGTGCGAGTTATGCCTGTGTTGTCTGGTTACTCAGACAACACAGTACACAGTTGTAGGCATTATTGAATCCCGGGGTCACTTTCCTTCAGCTTACCTTTGCACATGGGCCACTACACAAAAATCTTTCCTCAGCCCTCCATGTACTCTATTGTCCTCTCCTGTAACAATTAAAATCCATGGAGGAAAATCATTTTCCTGACCTCTAGCTACAAAGGAGACACATTATACGGCCTACAGTAATCAACACCCAGTGTTGTAGAACTCCCACCTCCTAGGTGAAGAGGAAAGCTCACATCCATTATCAAAAACAGACTATAGACTTGACATACAAACAGCTTGGCATATAAAATGCTCTGAAAATTACCTAAAAGGGGGAGGGGGCTTCAAGACCAGTAGGCATCTGTTGTCTGATTTCCACTTTATGTAATAAGTTTCAGTGTCATTTAGAGAACTACAGTGGTAGTAAGAGTACACCCCTGCATGCATGCATGGGTTATACATGCGACATAGACACATGCACGCACACCACACACACTCTCGCTCTCTTACACTTCTCTGTAGTTGCACTTAAATGACCTCTTGTGAAAATGAAAGGTGTTTACCTCAATAAACCAAGAGTGTGCATGGTATTTAGGCGAATACAATGCTCTTCTTAACCAAATAATGCTATGTGTCATAAAGTATTATATGTTTCAGGCAAATAAATACATCAAATATAAAGTTGTATTACCATTGCTTTGCTGCCATTATTTGCTCCTCGGACACCTGGAGGTACTTGTCTTCTAGTCTCTATTTCTTTATAGGTTCCTAGGTAGGTACTAGGCTATCTGCCCAAAGGCATTTATTAGCCTAGCCGGAATGTGTTGGCTTTTGCCGCCCCCTTAGATTAGTTCCCTGTGCCTCTGCCCAGCAGAGCCACTGAAGTGATGCCCGGGGTAAACTTCCTGTTTCCCATCCACTCGTCAAGGTTTCTCTTGAAGAATGTTAGTAAGGAGCTCTGCTTAATGTAGACTGGAATCTTGTTCCAGGGCATGGGAAGTCTCTGGGACAGGAATCTATCCCTCCAGCATGTCCCTATTTATTGTTGTGGTGAGGTTTAGATCCCTAGAGTGTGTGGCTCGAGAGGATATGGTTTTCTTTAGGTGGAGCATGTCCATCAATGCTGGGTTCGAAATAGCCTTGTATGGCAGGCAGAGATCACCTCTGAGTAGGCAGTATGCATCCAAGTACAGCTGGAGTTTCTTCAGTCGAGCTGCATTGGGCATCTGTTCGAGGCCAGTGATCCTCTTGGCAAGGTACTTCTGTGGTCTTTCCAGCTGTTGCAGGTGTCTTGTAAGGTACATCACAAATGGGGCATTGTACTCTATGATGGGTCTGATGAGTGATGTGTAGAGGGGCACAATGATCTCTTTTGACCTGGATGCAAATACTTTTGTGATTAGGTGGGCCACACAGAAGGATTTTCTAACCACTCTGGCAATGTGATTATCAAAGGAGAGATTACTATCTACTTAGGTTCCCAGACCCCTTATTTCATCTTCTGTATTTAGGGGGCTACCACCTATGTGGTAATTTGTGGATACTTTGTTTTTTCCAAAGGGAATGACTATGCACTTTCTGGTATTTAGCTTGAGGCCATGGTTTTGACACCAGGTATCTGTCCCAGTGAGACCCTTTTGGAGGATGTCTGTGTCTGAGTCAATTTATAGCCCCTAGTTTGCAGTCGTCTGCGAACTTGGTCAGCCATAGTCCTCCTGTGCTTGCCTGTACCTCCGAGAAGTATATGCCGAACAGGAGGGATCCTAGGACTGAGCCTTGGGGGATGCCACTTGCAACTAGTTTAGAGTCCAACCTAGCTCCCGCAACTCTTACCATGTGGGTTCTGTCCGTGGGCCAGTTGGCAACCCATCTTGTGATGTAGGGGTTTATGTTCAGGCTGGTGAGCTTGTCTATAATACCAGAATGGGGAATGGTGTCGAAGACCTTTGCGAGGTCTAGGTAGACTGTGTGGACCACATTTCCCTCGTCTATAGCCTTGGTAACTGTCTCAAAGTCATCCACCAGGTTTAGGAGGCATGATCTGCCCTTAACAAAGCTAAACTGGGTAGGGTCCAGTGTTTGGAGGTTCCCAATGTCTCTGTTAATGAGATCCATGATGATACGCTCCATAGCCTTGCAGACCAAGCTAGTCAGGCTTATAGAGCGATAGTTCCCGGGGTCTGTTGTGGCTCCACCTTTGTGGAGTGGAATAACAGTTGACGTGTGCCACTCTATGGGCATGTAGCCTGTGGAGAGGCTGAGTCTGAACAGTGTGTTTAGGGGAGGGGTTAGTTCATCTTTGAGCTCATGTAGGACGCAGCCTGGGCACTGTCCAGTCCCATTGATGCTGTGTTTTTGGCTTTGGAGAGGGCTGTTTTAACCTGAGTGTCTGTGATTTCAGGGGCACTATATTCTTCTGGTATGGTTATGGGCCCTTTTGGGGGTGAGAGGGGCGTGAAGTTTGCACTGAACCTGTCTGCCAGGATGTTGGCAATATCAGTCGGTTCGGTGTATTTTGTGCCATTTTGCACCAACTTCGATCAGATCTGGGAATTGTCACTTAGATTCTTCAGGGTGGCCTAATGGTTAAGGTGTTTGTCTTACAAACACAAAGTGCAGGGTTTGAGTCTCACAAAGGATAATTGGCTAGGCTTAAAATGGCTCACAAGGGCAGTTAGCTTAGTACTAGCCTATGAAGCATAGCTAGAATGCCTTGTGGTTATCTTTGGAGTACTTACAATTTTTCTTTCAAAGCTAGCCTTGGATGATTTTATGAGGGATCGTAGTTTCTTGCTGATACTGATCAGGGATGTCTTCCCCTCTTGGGATTTTACTCTTTTCTGTACTAGTTTCTTCCTTCTATTGTATAGCTTGTTTATGGCAGGGGTCCACCAGACTGGTTTCCTTTTCTTGGAGGAGTGAGTCTTGGTTTTGCTCGGGATAGCACAATCCATGCACTCTTGTAGGTGCCCGTAGAGTGCATTAGTAAAGGATTTTGCAGCTTGGGCAGGGTTATCCTTTATCATGGGGGATTTGAAACTTTCCACTTTGGTCTTAAGTAACGTGAAGTTTGCTTTTGAAACGTTTTTCACAGTGGTTTCTTTGACCGGGGGTGGGGGCGGAATGTGGATATCCAGAGTGATTAATTTATGGTCAAATCTAACCAGTGAGGGGTTGACCTCTGGTGTGGAACACCGGTCGCCCATGTTGGTGATGACCAGGTCCAATATGTTGTCACCTCTGGTAGGGATGTTGACCAGTTGATCCAGGGCATTTATAAATTCTATGAAGTGTTGGGCAAGGGAGTTATTACTGGAGTAGTTCTCTTAGTTAATGTTTGGGTAATTGAAATCACCCAATATCAGGGTGTTTGGTAGGACCTTCATGTTTCCCAGTGTTTCCAGAAATGCGGAATGGGGGTCCTGAGACATGGTGGGTGATCTGTAGCAAGCTACAATTTGAATTGCAGTTCTGCCCATTGTTAGTTGCACGTGGATGATCTCTGAAGCATCGTGCTGTGCCACTAATCTGGAGGTGTGGGTATCCTTGATGAATATGGATACACCCCCGCCTTTTGTATTTCGGTCCAGGTTTTGTGGCCGAAATGTTTGGTATGAGTTGTAGCCTGGTAGTGCTGGGGTGCTCTCTGGAGCCTTAAACCAGGTTTCTGTTACTGCACATATATCGATTTTCTCCATACTGAGGAGTGCCTTGAGTGCGTGCATTTTGAGGTTTAAACTTCTGGCACTGAGTAGCATTACCCTCAGTTTTTTGTTACTTGTGCTATTTATGGCGGTAGGTTTGTCTTTTGAGCCTTGCCTAAAAAAGGCACTATGGGGGTGGCAAGAGCCTTGGCCAGTATTCGAAAGCATAAGGGTGATAGGTGCAAGCTGTCTCTAGCGAAGCAGAGTGGCTTGCTGAGCATGTCATCCCAGGCTGACAGACACTGGATCCTCTTTGAATGACACCAAAAGCTTAGCCAATTGTTGAAATTGATAATTTTTTCTTTATACCATGGTATCATTCTTGGTGAGGGCAGGATGCTACTCAGGGTCAGGGTCATACCGGCCTGGGCTACGTGATCAGAGAGCTCTTCCATGTCTCTTTTCATGTAGTCCAGGGAGATACGGCTCAGGTCATTCACACCAACATGGACAATGACAGAGTCGTATTTGTACTTGTTCTGGAGTGACCCAAGTGCTTGTGTTATGTGGCGGATCCTGGCACCCGACAGGCAGCTAACAGTAACCTTCTCCTTGTTCAGCCTAGTGAGTGGGACGTCAGTGTGCCTGACTACAGAATCACCTATTACCATTGAGTTGGGTATGTACTTTGCCTTAAGGGCTGTGATTGTGTGGCACACTTGTTTTGTGAAGTATGTGTTTCATGGCTTGTGTTGGGGGGTGGAGGTTGCTTTGATGTCTGCTTTGGAGGTCTCTGTTGCATTTGCAGATTTTTTTAGAGCCTCCAAGTATGTTTTTGTGTATTTATGTGTGTTTTCCGCCGGTGCTGGTTTCATAGGTCTATGTGAGACTGGTGGTGTGATGCAAGTAATTCCCTTCTCCTCTTGTCTGCCTGGTCCAGTCTTGGGTTGAGAGAGCTTAGCCTCCAGTTTGGCTGTATAACTGCATCTCTCACATGTATTAGTGTTTGGTGGTAGGAGGAGAGGGTTGTCTGTGTACATGAGGCAGTTGTAACATTGCCTCAAAAAAATGCCCAGATTCACCAGTTGGACTGGAGAGTACACCTGAAACTTCCTTTTGGACATGCCTGGATAGGTACAGTGAGCTGTTTTACTGATTGGCTGGTAAGGTCGAATAGAGAGCCTTGTCCTTCTCTACAGTATTGGGGGGGGGGTCTAGTGCTAATGTTTATTAGTGCTTGCTATGAGATTTGAGCAAGTGCCGGGCTGAGAAGTGAATGGTTTGAGTGCTTAAGTTTAAAGTGTGTCTAGTTCCAAGAGAAAAATTGAAGAGTAGACTTTGTGGAGCAGGGAATAGTTATATCCTAACTAACCGGTGCTGCCCGGCATGCAAAACTGTGCTAATGTGGGTTTTATAGCAGGGAAATGAAAGAGATCGAAATTACCCCAAAATGGTCAATACACTACTAATTTCTGGGCTGAAACCACTCCTCCAGGGACAGACAGGCTGCTCAAAGCTCCCCTCTCTCACAGGTGAACAGAGAAACTTCCTTCTATCCAAGTAAGGTATTGGCAAACACAAAAACTTGTAACGCAGCCCTGAATTCAGCACTAACCTGAAAACTGGACTATACTAGCTTAGAAAGGCGGGAAACAAGTATTTTGTTTGTTTGTTTTGTTTTTTTCAGAAAATAAAGCAGATACAATAAAAAAAAACACTTTAAATGCACAGAAATGGCTATCACACTTGAGATTGTAGCCTACAACGGTTAAACAAGCAATTTAAACACAAAAATGATTTTGTTAAAGTGTAGGCAGTAAAATAAGTACAATATGTAGCTGAAACAAGCTTTTTAAATCACAGAAACTCTAAAAAAAAAAAATTGTGTTTTAGGCGGAATTAGCTAAAGGCAGCAAGAAAATGCAGAAAAATGATACTTAATCACTCCAAAGTCTCATTTGTCTCTCTGCTGCTGTAGAACTCTGCCGGGCACCAGGCAGGAGCTTGCTGAGCTGTATACAAGCACAAAAACCTTGCAATGTCTTATTCTGCTGCCCATCACCCACAAACTGTTCTCCTCTGCCACAACACTGATGCAGTTTCTTTTATCTGTCAGTTACACATACTCAGTACTGGGTGGATGTCAAAGTCCTTATTTTGTATGTTTCACAGAAAAACTGAATCAACGCATCTTCATGCATTTACAGTTCTTTTACGTAGTAGAGCTTTTCTTCCCAGGTCTCTTCTGAAAATGTCTATTTGCACATTAAGACAAGTATGGCATAATATCAAAAAATATAATAGGGCAATCAAGCATCTCCAAGTGTCAGACAATAGTAAAACCCTTCCAAAAATATTTAATTGTTGGGTCTGTTTGCTACAGGGAAAGATACAGGGCATATACGGAGGCATAATTAACCTAGGAAAGCACTGCAGGCTACATATCTGCAAAGCGCTGTTACAGCTCTGTACATGTACAACAGTAATTACCAAGCCAGGGATGGCTATGACTGTGAGAGTATCCTCCACTCAAAATGTAGGCACTCCTGGTACCAAAATATAAGGAAAGAAGACAGTATAATCCAGTCTATCTCAATCTATCTCATCTTTCTAAGTGCATTCTGTAAGAACCGGTCACCTCTCAGTTACAACAAAAAAGTGTTATATAGCACTTCCCACTGTACGATGGACAACATATGATATTAGCATGGGTACAGGCAGGCAATTAGACCCGTCTTGCAAAGCTGGGAAAGAGATCACCTTCCATGGCAGGGGAGATTTCCAAGAAGTTAAGTCTGAAAGGCTGATGATCTGGTGAAGCAGCAGGCTATAAAAAGCAGCATGCATAAGGACCGAATTGGATAAAAGGAGCAAATTAATAGGGAGGACAGAAATAAGGGGGCATTACAGAACCTCTCAGCTATTACAAATGGTTCTGAACACGTACTGCAATGACATTAACTGCTGAAAAGAAAATGGCAAAGGAACCAAGGCACTGGGAACAAATAATTAGAAAGGGGAAGGTAGAATGACAGAGGACAAGAAGATATTTGGACTGCAGGCTAGTGATTGCCTTCCCTATCAGGGATTGATATCAGGGTACTGGCAAAGAAAAAGGGATAGGAGAATCCCTAAATGAAAGACCTGCACTGGTTGAGTTTTTAAATGAATGTAGAACAGAAGCTGCTGTTATAAAAAGGATAAATTAGGGGATAGAAAATACTGCACAATAACTATAGGAATCAGTCATTAGAGATTGGGAAGAAAAATTAGATATGCAATTCAGAAACAAACAATGTGATGACATATGTACAGCTCCCAAATATGCAACAAAGTCCAGAAGATTTAGGATTTTTGCAAAGAAGTGTTTTCATAAATACTTTCATATCCCAAGCAGACTCAAAAGAAGTTTTCCTCAGGTAGATGGCAAATGCTGTAGGTGTGATGTAGAATAAAGAGGTAACTGGAAACATATGTTTTGGAAGTGCAATCAGTTGGCAGACTTGAAAAATTCGATACACAATACTCTGTCAGGAATAATAGGAGACCAAATGAGTATAACTAAGGAAATGATTATTTTTGAGCTGGGATTCAGGATCGGAACTGCGTAGACATAGTAAGGTCGTGTTAGGTTTAATTCTGTAGGCAGCCAAAAAAGCAATTACTAAAAAATGGAAATCAAAATCTAAACCAACTATACCTGAAGTAGTGAATATTTAAAAGATAAAGAACTGGAAGTGGAGATCTTTAGAAAAGGGCAGGAGTAAATTACACAGAAAAAAATGGAAATTGTTGGAAAAATACATGCAGAAAAATGTTTTGTTAGAGGAAATTTAAAAAAGGTGGGAAATGAAGAATTTTTATAATGTTGCTTAGATTATAAAATACATAACAATATCAAAGTGCCCAAAAATTACCACATAGGTGGTAATCCATTAAGTACAGAAGAAGTAATTAGGGACCTGGGGACCCAAGTTGATAGCAATCTCTCATTTGACAACCACGTGGCCAAAGTGGTTAGAAAAACATTTTATATAGCCCACCTAATCATGAAGGGATTCACATCTAGATCAGGGGAGGTCATCGTGCCTCTTTACTCATCCCTCATCAGGCCCATAATTGAGTACAATGCCCCTTTTCGGATGTACCTTACCAGACACCTGCAGCAACTGGAAAGACCCCAAAAGTACTTCACCAAGAGGATCAAAGGGCTCAAACAGATGCCATATGTTGCCCGGTTAAAGAAACTCCAGCTCTACTCAGTGGCATACCGCCTGTTCAGAGGCGATCTGTGCCTGACGTATAAAGCCATGTCCAACCCGGAATTAATGGACATGCTGCACCTCAGAAAATCCAAATCCCATCGAGCTATGCACTCAAGAGACTTGAACCTCAGTACTGAAATAAATAGGACATGCTGGAGGGACAGATTCATAACCCAGAAGCTCCCTTCACTCTGGAATAAAATCCCAGTCCAGGTTAGGCAGAGTCCCTCATTGACTCTCTTCAAGAGGAATCTTGATGAGTGGATGGGAGATCGTAGGTTTACCCCGGGTATCACTTCTGTGTCACTGTTTTACAGAGGCACAGTATACTAACCTCGAAAAAGGGCATAGCAAAATAAATTTAAAATGGGTGGCGAAAGCCAAACACATTCTGGCTAGGCTTATAAATGCCCTAGGGCAGATAGCCTAGTATGAACCTATGAACCTATATGTAATATATAATGTTTGTAAGTGTGAACTTGTTAATATGGTTAGATTACTTTTATATAAACATAAGTTTCTCTATGTCACAAGTGATGACTCAAAAAATACATCCATCCATCTATCCACAACCCCTTCTCTCAATTTTTTACATGGGGTCGTTGGGTCACTTCAACAGTGACAATCAAGTTCTTTAACTCTGTAGAATGTAGCTTTTTACTTCTCTTCAAAGATAAAAAAAAGTCTTTCCAGACTTAACAAGCTTTTCAGCACAGTTTTGAGTGGCAATACAGTTATTTCAAGCATAGCTGGAATTTGAATTATGAACTTTACACTAGTTGCCACTATGTCTCAAAGCAGGCCTCAAATCCCTGAAAATTCAGTAACCCGCTACAGTAAGTCCCAAAACACAGAGAGTGAATGGCCAAAAGACCAGACTTGCATATTATTTATTTTATTTATTTATTGACATTTGTTTACCGGGAAAGTCCACTGGGTCATAGACCCATTTTCAGTGGAGGCCCGAGGAGAAAAGCTCCATATAACATTTGAACAATGTACACAGTTTAACAAGAGACAAGGAAGTAGCAGGTTAAAATACATTAGTATATATGAAGTACTACAATAATTCACAGAGATTATACCAGAGCAAAGCTGCATAGTAGTAAAGGACATAGGATGAAAAGCCATTAATGAAACATAAAATATGCAGCATTCATTGGGTTATACATACAGTGCTTTAAACAATGTACTCATACATTGTACACATACATACATTGTCTACATACACCGAGTACAAACATAACAGTTTAAGGAGGCTTAATGTCTGTAGTGCAGAAACAAGTAGGGTTCCTGAGGTAATGTGCTTTTTAATGCTGATTTAAAGGTTTTAGTACAGTTAATTTGTGTTATATAGGGGGTAAGGAGTTCCATAATTTAGCAATGCTATGAGAATAAAGACTTTGTCCTGCTCTTTTATTGGGTTTGGTAACATTTAGCAGCTGTTTGTTGCAGGATCTAAGATTTCGGGTTGGAGTGCAAGTATGAAGGATGGAGCAGACAGCCGGACAGCTATCAGGTTTATAGACTAATTTGCGGGCTAGAGTCAACTGGGTATATCAGAGGTAGTGGGAGAATTCGAGCCAGTTCAGTTCCGAGATTGCTTGGCAGTGATGAGTGCAGTTAATCTTGCCTGAAGCAAATTTGGCTATTTTATAATAGCAGGACTGGAGTTTGTTACTGAGAGATGAGTGAAGGTTGGTGAAAATGGCACTTCTATATAGAAGAGAGGGGATAAGCAAGGTACTGTCCAGTTTTATTCTGGTGTGGATGTCTAGGTACAGTTTATGATGGTATAGTTTGCCTAGTTTAAAAAGTTTTCTCTTTATTGTGTTAAGAACATGTGGTTCAAAGGTGAGTTTATCGTCAACTGTGATTCCTAGTAATTTAGCCGACTTTATGACTTCGATTTCGGTTTTATCTAGTGAAAAGATTTTGAAATCAGCAGCTACAGATATAGGTGAGAAAAATAAGAGTTTGTTTTTTGGGGGGATTAGCATTAGTTGTGCATTGTTGAGCCAGGTTTCTATTGTTGTGAAAGCATTTTGTGTGACAGTATGGAGATCGGAGAGATTTTTAGCTGTGGATATAATAGTAGAATCATCTGGATACTGAATGAGTCTACTTTGATTGGCAACTTTGTGGAGCTCATTAATGAATACATTAAAAAGTAGGGGCCCTAGAATGGATCCTTGAGGGACTCCTATATTGTTTACCTGGTACTCTGATTGTTCAGTTTGCCATTTAACAGATTGTTCTCTATTATTTAGGCAGGAGGAGACCCAAGCAGGAGAATTGGTAGAGCAACCAAGTTTTGCCAGTTGGTTGAACAATTTGGTATGTGATACTGTATCAAAAGACTTTGTTAAATCCAATAGGATGGCAGAACTGAAGAGGCCATTATCAATGGCTTTGTTTACAGCATCTGTAAAAGAGAGAAGGGCTGTAATAGTGCTGTGACTAGGACAAATGTCAAATCTGAGATGGCTATTTCTCACGATATTTCCTTTTCTCCAAGATATGGCGATCTCATAGTTGGTGTACATGTTCAGGGACTCTTGCCACTCCCCCAAAAGAAATTTAAAGTAAAGTAAAGAGCAATCATAGAGATTCCCTCTTCTCCTTCATTTTTTGGTGTTTTTTCGGGCTTGTCAGCACTAGGAATTTTGATTACCGCTAATTCAATAGAGAGCCAAAAAAGGTCAGCAAGTATTGTATTAATAGTCAGATAAAGCACAGAACACCAGTGCCTTCATCATCAACTGTGTGCATAGTGTGGGAGTGCGCCGCGTTTGTGTGCATTTCAGTGAGAACTGAAGTGTGAAACAAATCTAAGCCTGAAAAAAGCAGAGAAAAAAGTAAAAAAAATCTATATGGTTGCATATCATAACTAATTAAATAAGCTGACATAATATAATGCAAGTGAGACCAGAACAAATGCAGAGGAAGTGGAATAAAATAAATACCTGGGTAAGACTAAACAGCGTGAGGAGACAATAGTAGAGGATTATGCCAGTGAGGTTTTAAACAGAAGACATGATAAATGGCCAAAGAATAAAGGACAGATGAGGAGAGGTAAACATTTGGTAGTCACTAACGGGAGAAAATGGGGTTAATAAGAAGGGGCAGGAATGATCGTTATTTTTAACAAGAACAAGACAAAGCAACAGAACAAATGCAACATTTCAAACTACTCTGTCAGTAACAAGCAATTATAGAGCATTTTACATTACTTATTTATTTTTTTCTTTCTTTCCTTCGGTTGGCTGGTTTGTCAACTAAAGTAGTGTACGGATCTATTTCAGCCACAGCATGGGAGGTAAAGCAGAAACAATACATGATAGATTTACATTTCAAAATAGATAAATGGTAAACAATTTCAGAGAGATGCAGTTCACATATACAATATATAGATAAATTAATGACTTTTAGGTGTGTGTGTGTGTATATGTATATATATATATATTTATAAATGTAGTGATACCAAATTCATAAGAACTGGTTTTTGCTGCCTGTAACTGGGAAGAGTGGCACCCACTTTACCTCAAACAGTACTATACAATTAAATAAAATATACAACAAAATAGGCTTGGAGGGGTAATGCAGATTCTGGACAAAGGACTTGTTGGTTCATGGGAAAAATCAGTCCCAATTTCCAGGTTAGTCAAAGAAAGGTCAATATTGTACTTTGTTTGCCACAAATTGCAGTGCCTACATGGCAACCAGTGATGCTTTAACAGTACTAGCATAATACTTCAAAAGGTAGTATTGCAACCCGTATGTTCAGACCAGTACATTTGTAAATTTAGAAATTCAGCAGATGCTGCTGAAACACCTTCTTTAAGATGCTAAGTAAAAACAAAGAAAGTGTACAAGCAGCTATAGTAGAGGAAGTTGTCAGATGGCAGGAAGGCCTAGAACATGGCAAGAAAAACTGCTGCTCGCAAAATTGAACATTAGATAACAGCTTAAGCAAAACAAGCCACATGAGTCTTAGGGTTAATGAAACATTAGTGCACTAGAATAAAGACCAAAAGATGCAGTACGTACAATAGTGCACAGCAAGAACATGGACAATCAGGACGATTAACTGCTAAGGGAACACTTGTAAACGATCAAATGTAAGCAGAGCAGTGCTAATAATAAACCATCATCATCATCACATTAGCTTTTAATCTGACTAAAAGCACCAGCTTTAGATGGACAAGCATGAAGAGTACTTCTGATAATAATCGAGTAAAAGTAGCGCTGTAATAGCCTTAAATCCGGTAAAGCACTAGGCGAGGCACAGACCTGGTGGACAAGCTGCTTTTATGATTCCTCTTAGACTGTATATTAAGCACAATTAAGAGTAACAAAAACACTGCATATTGATCTGGTGTATTTATAAATCAGCCATTAAAGTATTATGGTAAATGCAGACAACAGCAACATGTAAATAGATAAAAAAAACAAAAATAACATCCTGAAGGTTGGCCAGTCATGACTGGATACTGTACTCAAAATCTGTGTCTAGCATTTACTATGAACAAAACTTATTAATACATAAACAGTATAACAAAAAATAACATAAAAAAAGACATTGCCTAGTCTGCTTGGAATATTACAAAAGAAAATATTTCCTGCAACTCACTGATAATTATCCATCATTAGTTTAGTGTGTTCAAATGTTTCATATTTTTACATAAGGACATGACATTCCAGCAATAACACTTTTAATAAGTAATAATAGATCCCTTTTCGCCACACTTCTGCACCCCCAGAGTCTATAAACTGCCCCGCTAGTCACAATACTGGAAATCTGAAATCTATAAACTGCCACCCAAGTCACAGCGCCTTATATCTGAAGGTCTGTAAAATGTTCCACTGGTAACAATGCTGCACAGCTCCTCGATAAACTGCCACACTAGTCACAGTGTTGTAAACATAATGTATTTAAAGCTGCTCCCCTGATCACAGTGAGCACATACAGGCCTTAATGTATCCCACTCATCAAAGTGCTGTGCACCTTAAATCTCTAAGTCCCCCATCACAAATTCATAATCTGAAGTCTTGAAGCTAACTCTGTGGACATACTGCTGTACATCTGAAATCCATAAGCTGTCCCTTATGTCACATTGCTATAAATCTTTTTGATGAAAAATTACCCCCGCCCGTTGTTCACAATGCTGCACATCTGAAGTTTATAAACTGCACTAAGCTTTGCAGTTTTGTTCATTAAATTGCTGTATGGCACAGGACAATGTAATACTATTACAGAAAAGTATTGTGAATCTTATCGCTGTATTTTCTTGAGTCTGGGAAGACCTTCAAAGCATATATTGCTGGCTGGTACAGCTTATAACCTTCAGATACAAGACTACTAAATTCTCCTATGCCATATGTCGGTTTAATTAAAAGAACTGCAGATAGTTTAGTTTAGAAAATGGGGTCTTTTTGACAGTCACCGCCATCTGGGGTCCAATTCCTCATGAAATCAAAAATGTAACCAGTTTCTAGGATTTTAGAACCACGTTCCTGCTGTTCCTCGGGATGTATGTTGTGAATGCATCAGATTGACACCTGCACACGGATAGTTCTGAGCAAAGTATTTCCTTACTTTGCTGCAATGTATTTTTAATCAATGTGCAACGCTGGTGGTCCACATATACATACAGCTGATTGTTTTACATTCTATTCTGGTCCTTTTTGTCCTCCGATATCATACAGCTTTTGCAACACAGTCCGTTCACAACCTCAGTAGCAGGACTGATCAACAGTCTGACTTTTAACATTCTTACTTTTCAAATCAGATTTCCACTTCACACTTACTTAAATGTGTCACTTTGATAAGAAATTAATGTCATCCACATTTGTTACATTTGTGCACAATACTATTACAGCCAGAAAGTTTCAGGAGTGAAAAATGGAATCATTTTACTTACTTCAGTCAGTTTCATTTCCTTTAACTCCCCTTCAATTAGTGTATTTTGTGGCACATGTATTCTGCATTAATTTGCATACAGTGAATATAAAAATTGTACACACTCCTGTTAAAATGCCAAGTTTTTGTGATGTAAAAAAAAAGAGACCACAATAAATCATTTCAAAACTTTTCGCACCTTTAATGTGACCTATAACCTGTACAATTCAATTGAAAAAGAAAAAAATCTGTTAGGGGAAAAAATATAAAAAATAAAAAACTAGAAAATGAAACTCAAACCAAAAACTGTAGATGGAATGAAGAAGCGAACACAATTCTTTCAGTAGTCTTCACCACAAAAATGTTCCAATTCCTTTAAGTGCAAAGGATTTATTGTAAAACACTGCTTATATCATAAAATACAAAATACAATCTCTAGCGCCTCAGCAAACTTGTCTTTTACAGAGTAAGATTTTTTTACCATTCACACTCACAGCTTTATACTAAATAAGACACACCCACTTAATTGCATAATTAATTAAATAAATACAGAAACAGTATTATATATAAAAAACACTAAATACTATAAATACATTATTTTATAAATGCCTTTTACAATAAACTTTTCCACATACATTCATGGTTCAGCCCGATAGGGCTTAATGTATTAAGTTTTAAAATCAAACAAGTTTCTTTTTTTCTTAATATACATTTTATATGTTGTTCATTCAAATATTCCCTTTCCTTTACACTATCTAACACTGTAACTTTCAATCCCTCTGGATTACCATTATGGTATTTATTAAAATGCAACACTATGGGGCTAGTTTGTTTATTATTCTTTATATCTCTAATATGCTCTTTTATTCTACAAGCAAATGTTCTCTTAGTTTCTCCCACATAAAATTTATTACACAAACATTTCAAACCATATATAACTCTCTCCGTTTTACAATTAAATCTCCCATTTGTATAAAATGAGACCCCATTAATTTTGCCAAATTCCTTTACTATATATAAAGAAACCGGTTTGATTTTAAAATTTAATACATTAAGCCCTATCGGGCTGAACCATGAATGTATGTAGAAACGTTTATTGTAAAAGGCATTTATAAAATAATGTACTTATAGTATTTAGTGTTTTTTATATATAATACTATTTCTTATGCGTTTAAGGTGGAGGTGGGATTACATCAAGGATCAGCTCTGAGCCCTTTCTTATTTGCAATGGTGATGGACAGGTTGACAGACGAGATCATACAGGAGTCCCCGTGAACTATGATGTTTGCAGATGACATTGTGATCTGTAGTGAGAGTAGGGAACAGGTGGAGGAGACCTTGGAGAGGTGGAGACATGCTCTAGAGAGAAGAGGAATGAAGGTCAGCAGGACTAAGACAGAATATATGTGTGTGAATGAGAGGGAGGACAGAGGAATGGTGAGGATGCAGGGAGTAGAGGTGGCAAAGGTGAATGAGTTTAAGTACTTGGGATCAACAGTTCAGAGTAATGGTGAGTGTGGAAGAGAGGTGAAGAAGAGAGTACAGGCATGATGGAGTGGGTGGAGAAGAGTGTCAGGAGTGATTTGTGACAGACGAGTACCAGTAAGAGTGAAAGGGAAGGTCTACAAGAGGGTAGTGAGACCAGCTATGTTATACAGGTTGGAGACAGTGGCATTGACAAAAAGGCAGGAGTCAGAGCTTGACGTGGCAGAGTTGAAGATGTCAAGATTTGCACTGGGTGTGACAAGGATGGACAGGATTAGGAATACGTATATTAGAGGGTCAGCCCAGGTTGGAAGGTTTGGAGACAAAGCCAGAGAGGCAAGATTACGGTGGTTTGGACATGTGCTGAGGAGGGATGCAGACTATATTGGGAAAAAGAAGGATGAAGCTGCCAGGTAACAAGAAAAGAGGAAGGCCTAAGATAAGGTTTATGGATGTGGTGAGAGAGGACATGCAGGCGGTTGGTGTGACAGAGCAAGATGCAGAAGACAGGAAGAAATGGAAACAGTTGATCTGCTGTGGCGACCCCTAACGGGAGCAGCCGAAAGAAGAAGACTGTTTATTTATTTATTTAATTAATTATGCAATTAAGTAGGTGTGTCTTATTTAGTATAAAGCTGTGAGTGTGAATGGTAAAAAAATCTTACTCTGTACAACAAGGCAAGTTTGCCGAGGCGCTAGAGATTATATTTTGTACTTTATGATATAAGCAGTGTTTTACAATAAATCCTTTGCACTTAAAGGAATTGGAACATTTTTGTGGTGAAGAATATTTGTTTCTTTTGATAGACTGTGGTTATACAATTCTTTCAGTACTTTAGTTCAAATTTATTCTTCATGAACTTCTTCAGAAAAAAGTTAACCTCTCAAAACACACCTCTTACAAGTTACCTCACACATCACATGACTTTCATGATACTTTAAATTAAAGGTATAAAATCATATCATAAAAATAAAAAAAAAACTCTTGTTTTCCAAACAGCTTAGAATGCTTCATAAAAAAATGTCTTAAAAACATCATCATATTATTGTGATTTGAATGTTATTTTAGTGCTAAAAAACACAATATTAATATATTAGTTCAGACCAGGGGCTCCGTCTGCTACCAAACGGATCTGCCACAATGACTCCTTGCATTCTAAAATCAAATTGGTGCTCCCTATATAATCCACTTGTGGAACTGAAAAGGTGACCTTTTTAAAGTTCACACAGTGAACAGCATGCCTAGCTAAAGCATTGGTAAAGTTCTTTTTCTTAATAGCAAGTGTGTGCTCATATATTCTATGCTTTAAACATCTAATGGTCTTTCCTATGTGGTAAGTAGGACAACAGTCACATACTGCCACATAAACTATGTTTGTACTCTCACAGGTAAATCGTCTGTGGACCCAAATAGTCCTTTTAAGATGTGTAATAAATGTACTAGATGTATTGCTTGTATACCTACATTGTTTACACTTTCTACAGGAGAAAGTACCACAAACACTGTTCACATCAGTCAATGCCCCCCCCCCATCATTTTCCAAAATGTTTTTGATGTTCTTAATTTTCTTGTAAGTGAACTTAGGTTCTACACCTACTACCTGTATGAGTTCCCTGTTCCCATCAAAACCTTCCAATTGTCCTTAAGTATGTGTTTGATGACACCCATCTCATTGACAATGGGGTGGGGAAAGAAATGGTGAACACTGTGTTGTCCTTCTTTTTCCTGTTGTTACTTACATCACCAACCCCCCTGATGATGGGTTTGGCAGCATTTTGTCTCAGAATAAGCACTTCCTTGTGTATATTGGTTAACCAAGCCTGGTCAAACCCTCTTTGTTCAAAAAAATGTGTCAACATGATGACCTATTGAAAATAAGTGTCTGTCATCATCAGATGCAAGTCTACTGAAACAAATAAATTGCCCCTTAATCACCCCTTTCTTCATATGCCTAGGGTGTAAGCTATCTCTGTACAAATATTGGTTGACAAAAACATCTTTTCTATAAATCTTACTCACAAAAGTGTTACTGAACGTATCAAAAGGGAAATGTATATCCAAAAAATTAATGGTCCTACCAAAACTTCTCACAGAAAATTCCAAAAAATTTGTGGTGTGATTTAAGTCCCTGACAAAGAACTCAAATTCACTCTCATCACCAGTCCACAGAAATATCAAATCATTAATAGATCTTTGATATAAAATAATGTGGGACCTTTGTGGAAGAAAAGATTTCAGTCTTGCAACTCTACCCCATAGTCCAGACATATGGAGAATATGGGAGATTGTTGTCACATGTACAACACAACCAGTAATTGCCAGAAGTTCCTGCAGCTCCTTCAGTGTTGTTGTAGGTCTCTTGGCAGCCTCCCTGGCCAGTTTTCATCTCGTCTTTTCATCAATTTTGGAGGGACATCCAGTTCTTTGCAATATCACTGTTGTCCCATACTTTCTCCACTTTTTGATGACTGTCTTCACTGTATTCCATGGTATATCCAATGCTGTGGAGATTTTTTGTACCCTTCTCCTGAATGATACCTTTCAACAATGAGATCCCATTGATGCTTTGTAAGCTCTCTGCGAACCATGACTTGTGCTGTAGCAGGCAACTGAGTAAATGTCAGGAAAATCCTACTAGGGCAGCTGAACTTTATTTGTGGTTAATTAGAGTCTCTTTAATTGATGGCAGATGTGTACCCAAGAAGACTGAATGCTGTAATTAAATCAAAAGGTGCTTCAACAAGGTATTCGTTTAAAGGTGTGCACACTTATGCAACCATCTTGTACGTTTTTTATTTTTTATAATTTTTCCCCTAACAAATTTGTTTGTTTTTCAATTGAATTGCACAGGTTATAGGTAACATTAAAGGTAGGAAAAGTTTTGAAATGATTTATCGTGGTCTCATTTTTTTATATCACAAAAAGCTGGCATTTTAACAGGGGTGTGTACACTTTTTATGCCCACTTAATGTGTATGTTGTAGCTAGCTAATCCCACTGAAAAAAAAATCTATTGTAGGATACACAATCACAGACGCACCTGACAAAGCAAACATACCAAGGGGCAGTATGAATCTCTACTATCCCACCTAATATATGCCTAGAATATGGGGGTTACCAGACTCCCCAATAAAAAGCCTTATGGCCACAGGAAGAAGACAGAGTGTCCAGGAGGCACCCTAATAGAAAGTGATCTGGACAGCCAAGCTCTGTAAAGCAGCAAATCTACCTGCTGCCTTACTCTGCCACCCAGAGGGAATTTACTGGTGACAGATAACTCAAGCTAGGAATCCTCAAAGCTAACTGTAGTTAGCTCATAACCAGTGGTGTTCTTTGTATAACGTAATCACACCAATAATCTGAATTTATCGTAAAACTAACATAGAATGGTTCTAAGGTATAATCTTACTGTAATCTGATTTAGTTGAGATTGTGTGTTCAGGACCATCACCCTAATTCTAGTAAGATACTGCAATGATGTATGTGGGTGGAACGCTGGTATGAGGCAAGAGAACAGCAAGGAAGAAATGCTAACATGATGTAAGTAGTAGTATTCCAAAGCATTGAAAAAGGCAGGAATTGTTAATAGGATCATGGAGATGGGTACTCAAATATGTGGATGGAAGGTCAATATGTACATCAAGGTTAATAATGAAGGTTGTAAGAGAAATTACAGGAGAACTAAATACTTTTGTAACCTGTTGCTGAGGGCAGACTGAACATTAAATCTCAACTCTGCATACAATGAGCTCATGAGCTACAGGCCCAATTGGCCTCTACCGAAGAGTGCAAGAAAATTTAACATGAAAAACAGTAGTTGATTCCCTGGCATGGATTGGGAATTGGTTCCAAATTTTGAGCAGATGGTGGGCAAAAGCTGAATTCTCCTATCAGCCTTGTGTCTTCCAACATAATGAACTGGTAATTAGTTGAGGATCACAACTCCCAGAGGCAGTACATACAATTAAACACTTGGTGAAAACAGGAGTCAAAGAACAAACTTTCTTGGTTTAAAATCTTTATTCAGCATAACAAATCCCACTTGGACCACATACCTTTTCTATACTATGGAAAATAAGCTTCTCTAAGGCAAGACCTTTAGTTGCAACAACAATGGAAATCAACAGAAAAAGGAAGATGATCATAAGGTGCTTTTCTAGCCACAATCATTAGTATTAAAAAATAATTATATACATTAAAAAATTCTTGAAAGATGGGGGTACAAAATGTAGAGAATTCATACAGCAGTATAACAAAAAGGCATATGTAAATGTGGGGTCAATTCAGTCCTTTCACAAAGTGTACAACTTCTTTTTTCTTTCCCCAGAAGTCAGATTGCGAATGATTGGTTAAAGATATGCTGATGAAATATATAGTGGAATTTACTTCTAAAGCACCTATATAACAGGACAATCTGCAGAGGGAAAAGAGGTACAAAATTATTTAATAAAGTGCACTAAACTATTTGAGGCAAACCTTGTGTACAATGGCACATGCTGCTTTTCTCTTGAACCATTCCAATTTTAACTTCATGTTTTTTACATAAATCCTGTGCTACTTTTTCTTATGCTGGCATCAGATAAAAGCATCCCTCAGAGATATCAGCATAAGGATTGGGTTTTGATGTGTCCATAGACTTTAATGGAAGCACCATCAAAGATGCATGGAGGCACGTCCTTTAAAACCTAGGTAAACATTCCATTACCATCTTATGAAAATGTCATCAAGGGATACATTCGTTTTTGTGGGTTTCTCTTTAATAAAACTTACAATTGCAAAGCTTTTTAGTAAGGAATGGCAAATAAATAACAAACATAGTTGTTGGAGAAAGCACCAAGATACTGCAGCCATCAAATGGAAAGATGCATGTATAAACTGTTTAGCCTTCTTATCTTTGTATCCCATAAAATAAATGCTTGAGCTTTCATAAAGTCCCTTTTTAAGTTTTATCTCTGCTAATCCACCCAGTTCTTGTCCTTCCATGTGAAAATGTCAGCCAGTATAGCAGAAATAAGGCTGAGTTACAGTCAATACTTAAAATGTACATCTCCAAATGACCCTGTCTATAAACTAAAAAGTCACCAGTGTAATAACTGTGCACTTACTTTTAATACAGCTAATGAAACATAACTGGCAGCCAAGAATCTGCTTTGAGCAAATTAGTCTGGAACTTTTGACCACAATTACTTATTCCAGGCTATTTTCTTCCATTTTCCTTCTTTCAGTGAAGTTTTTTGGATGCTATGTTTTTGCATAGTGTGGAATGAATGTTTCTTCCCAAATGTTGAGGCACACAGGCCATTCCCACTATTAAACTTTCACTGTTTAATAATATGTAACTAAATTGTCTCTAATTAGCTATATTTCAAAAATGTGTACCTCTTACAGGGCCACTTGATTCATTTGGCTCGGAAGATTAAGATCCAGCTGTCCATTTATTAAAGTTGCAGTAATTCTAAACTCTGTTTTGGGACATGTTGAAAAAAGACCTCTGCTTGTTGTTATACTGCCACACGTGTTAACAGCCAGGTACTTGTTTTCTATGCAGCTTATGTGCATTGCTTTTGAACAGGAATTTGAGTTTGAGTAAGGAAAGTGGACAGGAAGAGGAGGCTTTGTAGTTAGGTTTACAGGTTGAATGGGAGTGGTAGAGCTGGTTTTGGAGAGCAGATCTTAGGGTTAGGGAGTGACAGAGTTTCACAGTTAGAATTAGGTTTAGGGTTAGGTTAAGGACCTGGGTTTGGGACTAGGGTTAGGGAGCAAATGGGAGGTTTAAGGTGTGATACTTGGGATTAGGATTAGGGAGCAACTAGCTGGGTTTTTGGTTTAGGGAGGGGGCTTGTGGTTAGACTGAGTTTTATGGTTAGGGTTAGAGAACAGGCTTTAGGATTAAGGTTAGGGAATTACTGGATTTTAAGTTTAGAGTGCAAGGTTTAGGATTAGTGTTAGGGAGTAAGAGAAATTCCAGGTTTAGATAGTGGTCCTTGTGATTAGGGTTAGGGACCAAAGTTTGGAATTAGGGGTAGGGACTTGTGTGTGACTTTTAGAGTTATAGTTATGGTCCTGGGTTCTAGGCCCAGTATCTTTTTTTTTTAATCCTGTATGCAATTGATGGAAACGAAGATAATGTTTTATTATTTTAATAAACTGCATCAACTTTCTGTATCATATTTCAGCACTCCCATTTATTTATTAATTTATTTATTTATTTTGCAGGGTTTGTGTTAATGCATAGGGATTAGTTTTTCATAGTAATCACCTGTTAGGGGAAAATACCTACCCACAAATGACAACTAAATGTTTTAAATTATCACAAGACAATATATACTGAGCTACAGGTTTGTTGAGTGCTACAGTGGGTTTTCTGTGGGAATGTAGCAAATCAAAATAATCTACATTTGCTTTGCAGGTTTTTTTCTTACTGCTGGTCTCTTAATAAAAGGAAACACCATGGCTGACCTATATTATTAGGGGGTCATGACACCCACTTGGAAGTCTTTTTCTTTTATAAATCTAGTATGAGTTGGTTACTTATCTGCATTTGCTCCACCATGTTGCATGTTCCCTCTTTAACAAGTTCAACTCTTACTCTACATTTTTCTCGTTTTGCTCTGCTGTGAGTCTATTCCATACAAGTTTGTTTTCTGTATCAACTGTCCAACATTTGGTACAATGGCATTCAACTTCTTATCTTGGAAAACTAAAGGATTCTCTTGTTCCCCGAAGACAGGACTAGACTATTTACATATATTAAAACATTATGGTCTAGTATACTTTGTTTTCAAGAGACACATCTTACCTTGGAGGATAATCTCAAACTGCTGAAATGAGTTTATCCCCATGAGGACTTTTCCCACTACTTTACAGGTAGAAAAGGAAAGAGGGTCTCAAAATTCAAATTGTAGAGCACAAACATGAGATCCTGTGTAGATATGGAAATCCAGATATCCTGACATATAAGTTAAATAATCTGAGTATTTATAGCCCTCTTGGCTTTTATACAGAGGATCTTAATGCTATGTTGGCTGATATATCAGCGTTTGAAGAGGAGGTGCTGCTACGGTTAGGTTACAGACCTATCTGAAATTCAAAGTGGACTGAGGAAAATATTTTCCCATTGCTAGGTAAATTTCTTAAAAGTTGTCTTAAACAATCAACTCCACTGGCATAAAGGGATAAACTCCTGGCTGCAGTTCGGGTAACGTGAGTTTGAGTTGTGGGTTGGGCATGTGCAGCAGAATAGCACCATCTGATGCTGCCATTTCTTGGAAGGTGGGCGATGACACAAGTCAGAATTGGTGTGGGGATCTGGCCACCAAGATGCATATTTGGAAGTCTTCAACATGAGAAACTAGGAATGCATAATAAGGAAAAGGTAGTGTGTTCCTTTTGGTGATATGGTTTGATTATCGCCTACTCAGAGGAAGGGCTTGGGTCTACATCATAAACCTTCATTGCCTGATGATGGCACAAACTATCCTCAGGGCTGCCTGAATGACAGACACACCCGACGGCTCTTGCCCCTGTGTTAGAAATACCCAGTACAGGGGAGTGAAGTGGATCAAAGTCCAAATCTGAATGATATATTCATGAAGCCCTAGTACTATGTTTGTTTATTTCTCCCTCTAGAGCATCATAGAGTCTTGTATTGATAAATCTATAATCCACAGTGAGACCTTATGTTGTCTGCATAACTTTGATTTTACCCCTATTGTGGTTTCTGATCATGTTATTCCTGTGATAGATAGGTATCAGTTGGAATATTTGCAACACTCTACATGTCCACTTATTTATGTGATCTTCCATAGCTTCAAGAGTTCTAGATCAGGACTTGGGAATACTGGAGTAGGCCTAACAGTGTTTCAGTCTGAGAAATAAGGATGCAGTGGGATACCTTCAAGGAATGGCATTTTCTAATACAAAGCTCAGAAAAGGGCCTCTACCAAGGATTTCCTAGTAGAGTGCCAACATTCAATATTAGATCTACAGTCACAAATGGAATATGCAAATATGAGGTAATGTGGACTGTAGAAAATGCAAAATTCGAGTTCGTTGGAATTACAGATAGAAAAGCTAATTTTGTCTTAACGAGTTTAAAATCTTTTGGAAAATTCTCTGGCCTCAAAGTAGTCTCTTACCATCAAGTTGCAACAACAAAAGACAGACTGACTGATTTCAAACATCAAAGACTTCAGTTCTATTATTGCTGCCTCCTTCCCTACATACTGGAGAGGTGTGACAAGTCATGTGAGAAATTATACTCGGTTAGTGAAGAGCCCTCACTGATAAATGAAGTATTATGCTTTTTGGAGGGTTTACATTTGCCTGCTTTGTCAGATAAGGAGGTCCAAACGCTTGTCACTCTGTTTAGAACTGAGGAGATGTAGGTCACCAGGACCAAGTGTTCTCTCCCTTTCAAGCCTTAAGTTCTGGTAGAACAGGCATTCTGTGATCTCTTCTCTGCTTTTGGTTAACTCTCACCTCATTAGTAATACCAGTTATTCTGAAAGAGGGTAAGGATCCAAACTCGAACTTCTTATTATCAACTTCTCTATCATAAATTAGAATAACATTTATATGACTCTTTGGGAGGAAAACGATTGTCGAATGTTATCACATCCTCATTTGATTATGACCATTGTGGGCTTAACAAATGACAGATATCTGGCAACAGTAGTCAAACCCTCTTACTTATGCAGCAAAGAAGACATAGTAAATTCATATTACAGATTGCTGGCCCTCATGCCAAGATGGCCTTTAATAGGGTTCTTGATGCCTTTGCTTTTCCAACCTTTTTGATTAGATTATTTTCAGAAATATATAGGACAGTGCCAGCTCATGTTAAGATAGATGCAAGAGGATTCACATGTAATATATGAGAGGGGCACCCACTGGAGTGTTTTCAATCACCACTCCTGTTTTCACTCTATTTGGAGACTTTGGATAATACTTAAAAGACAGTACGCATTAGATGACATTATTGGTCATACTGATAAGCACGAGTTACACCTTTCCATAAATGGCATTTAGGATTACTTGATCAAGCTTCAATTTTACGTCCCCGTACTATGTAGTATTTTGCAGAAATCTGGGACTTTTTCATATTAAATGATAAATGCCACAAAGCTTAAAGTCACTGCTATCAATTTTAAGCATTCAGTACTTTTATGAAAAATTGTCCATTTCTATGTGGATAAGACTGTCTCTTCTATTCATGAATTGCTCTTTTTTCTGGATATTTAGAACACAGCTAAATGTTCTTATGCTCAAATCAAACAAATGTAAAGAATTCATTTGATAGGCAACTGTGCAGGGGGCTTTCTACCACTTAGTACAGCCTCTTCATTTTGTCATAGGTGATGTATTGACAAAAATAAAAACAAAACAAATTATTCAAATGGAGTCAGAAATGAATAGGCACATCTTTTGTGTATATATAAAAAAAACTTATCTTAATGAATGTGATTATCAAACTATTAACATTAAAACTCTCACTTAATTTTGGTGAATGCCCAGAATTCAAACAGATCTGTCAAAATCATTAGTTTTGTTCTATCCATCTCGCTCTCCTCTTCAAAGGTTTAGTGCAACTAAAATCTATTCTTTGCCATTGCTGTTTTTATTCTGGCACAGAACAGAGTGTATATGTTCATTATACTAACTCTTTTATACACTTATTTATAGATGTTATACATGAAATGTAATGAAAATATAAGGAATAGTTGTTGTTTCTACCAAATGTAATTCAACATACGACTTGCTCGGTATATTATTTAAACAGCATTTACTTCTGATGAGTCTCACGTCAAATAAAAGTATAAAATTAAAAGATAAGTGTTTATTAAGTTCTGACTCCACTGGACTAGTTTTGTTTTTAATTTCTTTCTAAAGTAACCTCAACCGTTCTATCACAACTTCTGATTTTATTAAGTTATAGATGCTATATACTTCAAAACCTATCCCTATTGATCATCCTCCTATGTAAACATTTTTATAAAGGTGAATGAAGATGAGATAACGTGGATTAAACTGGCCCAGTCAACATCGTGGGGTAGTTTGGGCGTATGAGATTGAGAAATCTATTATAAGATCACCTGGCTGAGGGTTATTTTGTTCTATAAATATACACATTTTGGTACTAAATGTGAAAGAAAGCGATATTTCAAGAGCGATCTTTTGATCAGACTGTGGGAAATTTCTATAATCTTTGTAACTGGAACACTCCCGCTTGTCTTCCTTTTGGAAAATGGGGACTGCTTCCCCAGTTTGCCATTCATGAGGTCGAAAGTTATAAAGGTGTGTTAACCGTAACAACTCAGTGTCGAGTGCCTTCAGTACTCCCAGACAGATCTCATCCATTTTTGTGTTCTTGACACAAAGGAACTGTTTTAGCACTGTAGTGACCTCAGTTACCAAAATGGTTTCTATTCCACTATTTGCTTCTGGCACAGACTCTTCAGAGAGCGGTTATATATGGAATTTGAGTGTTAGTCAAAGTATTCATTCCACCTTTCAATAGTGTCCCCACTTAAGTTTATGTGCCTCCACCCTTGCTGAAAACAGCTTAAGCAATACCTCCCCCCATCCCCCACCTGATTTGCAAGATAGGTTCATAGCTTAGGTTCATAGCTTGGTACTAGGCTATCAGCCCTAAAGCCTATACAAGCCTAGCCATAAGAATTCCCTGGCTATTTCTTCCCACACTATTTACTTCCCTGGACCCCTGTCCTGATATTTTTCCAGAACCTCTGATGCTATCAAAGAATCATTCCCAATGTCCTAACCAAGTTTCTAACCAGGCCTTCACCTTGGCTATTAATGCAGCTGCTGCCTTCTTGACTTATTTGTAACTGGCAGTCAAATTATTTATTTTCGTTATCCAGGATTATGACACTGAGCCTCAGTAGCCAATTTTCAGTAGAGGCCTGGGTAACAAAGCTCCACAATACAGTTATTATAGGAAGGGACAATACTTACCAATGTAATATTCAACAAGACAGTAAAGTACGATTGCTACATACACAGTAAAATCGTTTTAAATGCAGTTATGAAAGCTTAACTGCTCTCTCTCTAAAAAAAAAAAAGGGGGGGGGTTAAATGATTACTTTGTATATGTGGGTTTAACACAGAAGCTGACCCACCCCAATTAACAAATTTAAATAAATAGTTTCCATAATTTTATTTTACAGCAGATTGGTGAAAGAGCAGTGAGATTTAAGAACACACTATCAAGTTAGCATTTATTAAGTCCATGTCTAAAAGAAACAACTTATAAAGGATAGGTGATAGAGCAAAAGAAGCAGGCATTAAATTTGAGAAAATGTTAAAGAAAGAGTGTCAAATGAGTAAAGGAAACAAAAAAAGTAGGAAGATGAGGGAAATTTAGATTTTCTTCTAGTGTTACATTTCTTCTGGTAATGTTTTCTGGTGCTTCACTGTTATGAATATTATAATTACTTGCCAAAGACTACTTTAAGTCAGCAGTTCTACACATAGACAATTCCAAGTGCATGTCTATATTAACATGTGGAGGACATTGAGAGCTCTTCAGGTGATGTCATTAGCTACCCCCCTTGACAGGATTTGGGACTTGCACAGATATTCTCATTGCTTGGATGCTGGTGACAGCAGAAATTCCCCACTATCTTCCTGAATGACAGCCCCTTTGGATGGCTTGCCAGGTAGATCTGAGAACTCACCATTGCTAGTGGATGAATGGGGTGGAATCCAATGTGGTAGGCTCAGAAAACTTTTCAGTAGGTGGGATCAGAAAGTCATCCTATACAGAATGGATAGCTAGGTGCATTCCAATAAATCCTCACCCCAAGATTTAACTTCTTGGTTCTGTTCACCTGAAGTCCCAGTCATTTCAGCCAACTCATCACCTCTTAGTGAGAAACCTCTGTGGGTGTTCCAATTGTTGTAAATGCCTTGTGAGGTACATGCTGAAGGGGGGACTGTACTCAATGATGGGTCTCATAAGGGCTGAGTAAAGAGTTACTATAACTCTCTTGGACCTGGATGCCATATCCTTACTTACAAATTGGGTGACATAGAATGATTTTCTTACTACTTCAGCTATATGTTGGACAAAGGCCAGATTGCGGTCTACATATATTCACAGATTTCTAACTACTACGTCAACTCTTAGGGGTGTCTCATCAATGGAATAATTAATCTAGGTGGATGTTTGCCCAAAAGGCACTATAGTGTACTTCTTAGTATTGAGTTTTAATCCATGGCTTTGGCATCAGTCATTTGTCTGTGTTAGAGCCTCTTACAGGGTTACTGTCATGAGGAGAACCTATGACAGCTCCCAATTTGCAGTCATCTGCAAACCGGTGAGCCAGAGGCCCTTGACATTACCCTTGACCTCAGAGAAGTATAAGTCAAACAGGAGAAGGCCCAGCAGTGTACCGCAGTGTGTGATACACAAAGTGAGAGGCAGCATCTCTGCCCTATCGACAAACAATTTCAGCTTCTACTTTTGTTAAAAATGAAAAGCTGGGAAAACCTCTGCTTATGCCACACATGATAAACAGCATAGTTCAACCTTGATGACATTAGAACAAGAAACGTTTGAGATATATACATAGACTTCAACATGCGACCAGCATGCATGCACAGAGATGTGACCATTCAAGTACAAGGCTGCACATCATGCTATTCCTAAGCTGACATCACCAAGGGTTACACTAAATTTATTTGCACTTAGATTTAATAAAAACTCACCAACATTTTTATTAAAAAAATGTCCCAACGAAATAAGGAATGAAAAAGGGCACAAGTGTATTGCAGCACTTAACTCACCATACACTGCAATGCACCTATAAAATGTTGGCAAAACAATTTAAACTTCTGTCTGAATTGCAACTGAAGTGCCTATAAGGTGAAAAAATTATGAAGCATGCATGTAGCTTACGATCAGGTCGCCGATCATAACCTGTTTATTATGTGCTCAAAATATGGATGCAAAGAGAGGTAAATCTTGGCATCCATATCAAGAAAACATATACATGATTGTGATAGGTGAAACAGTCATAAATCTCTGTAGTTGGAGCTTTATCTCCTCTGTGTACTAGTAGTCAAAGGCTTTCAAAACTGTAAAACACTTAGCGAGCGCCGTCAGAGAGGTAGTGTAACCTAGTCCGTTACGTTTCCACTTACCTCCATATCTCTAAACTGTCAAGATTTTCACAGGACATCCAGATTATTATTTCATACTTTTGGTCAGTTTTTATAAAATATGGGATTTCTGGATGAAACACTGAGGCTTTTTTTACAGGAAGCTAGGGATATATTAAGTGCATAGATAACAGGCTGAAACAACTGTTTTGTTCATCCTCTGTCATTTGCTAGTCAGCACAGGCAGATTTTATTGCCTAGCGTGGGACCCAATCTTAACAACTTTTGTAGTGGGTGCTTAACATTTGTTAAGGATGGGTCTCGAGCCATTCTGGCACTTAAATGCTTTGTCTTTTTTGTACTATCGGATCGTAATCCGTGTACTCCATGTACTACAATGCTGTTAAGCACGGCTGTTTCTACATATAACTGCTGCTTGGCATGAACTGTAAGTAACTTGTAAATATAACATTACAGCTGAAATTATATAATGTGTGGAATGCATTTGTGTCAATATTTAGGGTAACACCACATAGAGAAAAAACAGCATGTAGTTCACACAGTGCTGTAATTAACTCTGAAATTGGGTAAAGACAGTTTTATTAAGCACCTCTCCAACATTATCCAGATGGAGTTAAGGATGAAGTACATCAACTGGTTTACCACATTCGACCAAAATGGCATTTCAGGGAATAAACAACTGTAACTACTCTATGACTGTCAGGCCTTGCCCACATGCCAAATGTACTTGTGAACAACATAGCAATGGTTACTTCTTTGTGGCGTGTTTCATGTAAATTCTTGTAAATCAGAGAATCAGTCATACAGTGGCAGATATTGACCAGTAAACTTGCACATATCAAGAGCACTTCAGGGAATACAGATTAACACCTCCAGTTAGAGCTTCTGACTAAACTGACTACTAATGCAGTGCTGTAATATTTCGGTTAAATTATAATGCAACTCTATAAGGCATATTTTGTCAAACTTCAAAGTCTGGTACTAGGACAATCTGTGGTACATCTGGTGTATTCACCGTTTTTGAGGTCCTGTACAAATAATATTTCAAAAGTGAACATGCATTCTGAGTAACTCCTTATGCGATGATCAGAATCCCCAAATATCTTATATTGGGTAACACTGGCAGACAGCAATATGTCAGTGATTATCCAAGTACATCTAGACATCTTAACAGCGCATCTTACACTATGTTTTAGATGCAGAGGACAGAATCCCCATTAAATCCAACTTTTAAGATGCAATAATACCATATCAGAATATCAGCCCAATTTACAACCATCAAGGGACACATAAGGGAGCCATGGCAAACATCACTGTAAATCAATACCCTGAATGTCCGTGCAGTTTCCCCTATAAACCCCAATAGTTTTACTGGAGACAACAGAGCAAGCCTATGGAAATCATTTATTTATCCTCTGTTGACTGGGTTACTCCCACTAGGCTAGCATCCTCTTTTCAAGGGAGACCCGAGGTGGTATTTATACTATTGGGGAAATTTGACCAGGGCAGTGGGGAACTTTCTCTACACTTTTCTTTTTTCTGTTTCAAAAATAAAATCACGTAAGCATTGTTTACCACAAAATTATCAAAAGGCCATCTTCCACTCCAGACGTATACCTCTCATCCTCTTAGCACAAGAAATCTGGACAAATTCTAAAATAATGGGGGACAAAGACCCCAAAATAGGGGCATATTTTAAATACTGTTCTTATAAACTTGGAGAATAACATGATTTCTGTCAACATGCATTTTCTAAAGTCTGAAACTCAAAGGTATCTCAGTATTTAGTAGCTTCAATCCTTTGTAGTAATCCGGAATACCACAAATGTTATGAGGAACATTTTAAAAATATAAATCAAAATTGTTGACAGTTGAGAGGTATTTCTATGATGAATTTTTAAAAAGGTACATAAAAGGTAAAACATACTGCATATATAAAGTAAGAATATATAATTTATAAGCAGAATTAAATCATTTTAAAACAAATAAGTTAGTAAAGCAACTACAAATAAGATACGAAGCTCAGATCAATGATAAATATCACTGAAGGCTATGTTAAGAAGGAAAGCATTCAGCAAATTCTGCTGACAGGGTCTTGCAATTAGAATCCATCATGGCTGAAAATTCTACACAATGGAAAAAGCAAATGAAAAAGAGAAACATCATTTCTAAATGCACCTTCAAAATCTCTTGAAGCCCGTTCTGATAGTAGCAAAGCAGTGGCATTACGCTGAAGGTAAAAGGAAAATCAGAGCGATAACCACCACCAATGTAAGCAGGGCTTTGTACATCAAAATGTCCAATTTGTGCACCCCATTTCACAATTTTTTTTTCAAACTATGACTTTTTGTTCAAAAAGTTTGACTGCTTAGCACTTTTCCTTCATAAATCAGTAAGTCAGGCTGTTCTATTTTTATGAAAGGCATTTTAAATAATCTCAGAGCCATAAAAGGTGGTCCCCCAAAAGATGTTACCCCCTCTAGATGCATTTTTTCTCGGTCATTAAATTAATACATGATGATTGCCTCATTACAAGCATCTTAAAACCTGTTAAATGCTTAAGTGAATTTTTCTACAGGAAACGGTCAATAACTTATTTAATATTTGACCTGCTGGATGTAATTTCAATCAGTTTTCAGAAAATATTTATTGATTAAGTAAGAGGTATGGACTCATGACATCTTTTTGTAGTTGGCTGCTGTTGTTTAGTCATTTAGTTGAGTCCAGCTGTTTATGAGCTGGAGGACTTTAGCACACCAGGTCAAGCTGTCAACAACTGCTTGTTTAATTTCTCGCAATTCATGTTCATTATTTCTGTAATAATGTCTACCCATCTACGTCTCTGCTGCCCTTTCATCTTCTGCCTTCAATTTTCCTAGCATTAGTGTCTTCTCTTGTCAGTCTTGAGTTGTCTTCACATTAAGTGGCCGAAGCATTTGAGTTTTAGATCAACTATCAGACCTTCCAGACAGCAGCTTGGGCTTATTTCCTTAAGCATCAACGAATCTTGTTACATTCCACAAAATTCCCCAAAGTTTCTCCAATACCACAGTTCAAAAACATGGACTTTCATGTGCACAGCCTTAGTTGCAGTCCACTTCTCATGGCCATATGTTATTACTGGGAAATACGCCTTGGTTGACGATGTGATGTCTTTGAGCAGCAAACAAGCTTTTGCCCTTTCAACATACACATTCATCAACAGGCTCTTTAGCTCCTTCTCACCTTCAGCCATCACAGTGGAACCACCTGCATAGGTAAGGTTGTTAATATTTCCCCTGGCAATTTTGGTTGCAGCTTCTGATTTGTGTCATTTAATCCACTGCTTTGAATATTAAGTAGTTAGCTTAAACTATGGTATATTTACGTGTGTGTGTGTGTGTGTGTGTGTGTGTGTGTGTGCGTGCGTGTGTGTGTGCGTGTGTGTGTGTGTGTGTGTGTGTGTGTGTGTTAAAATACAGAAATTTCCAATAAAACCCAGCAACACATTTTTCCTAACTTTGTGAATAGGCCACACTGTATACTGTATGTTTACAGGTATGACGGTGATACATGCCTTTTTTTAGTTGAAATGGTTATAATATCGTAGGCACTGAGTGCATAACGTAAGTATTACTATATAGTCATTTAGCGAGGGAATCTAACTATATCCATCCAGCTACTTAGACACAATATACACACACAGTTTTCTTACCAGATTTTATGAACTAAACAGAGAAAGCAAATTAAGACAACAGTGCATACGGATGTGCAAAAACTGAGTCACTTCGAGCAGCTTCTCAGACCTCACTAATTTCCAACCTGCCAACCCAAAAGGCTCACAAAATCATACTGAATCTAATGAGGAAAACACATCTACCATTTTTTTTTTTTTTGCAAAGCACAAGCTCCCCTTACATCAATCATGTGTGGGATTTCACCATCCGCACCTCTTTATTCAAATACTCTAAGCCCATAGTTGCACACTGGTAGGGAAAATAGAAAAACATTTTTTGGTGAAAACAGTAGATGCATAAACTGCAATATTCATTCATTTAACAGAAATTAGCAGCTCTGAACTACACAACTCAACAACTTTAGGGCATGTAATACAGTATTGATACCTCTCAAAGTGTAGGCAAGACCCATACACACACACACACACACACACACACACACACACACACACCAACAATGCTTGCTAAGGCAAGTACATCTTGCAGTGTAAACACATCCAAGAAATTGTTAAGACTGCATTTTATTTTACAGCTGACCACATGAATATTTCTAAAAGGTAACATTACACTCTGCCAATATACAAGGGAGAGAAAAGAGCTCAAACATCAATACCAACAATTTTTACAACCTATATGTCAAGGTATAGTACAAAAATATTCATGATATACTGGGAATGTAAGCCTAAACCATCTGGAGCAAAAAGTATGTGCTTACCTTAAAAACAAATGGACTGACCCAGTATTAAATAAGGCTGTTTGGCACATCTGTTCATTGCTAAGCATCATTTACAGTCTAACAATAAAACCTAGCAATTTTGTTAGTGCAGCAGTATATTTCATTTCATGTTTTAGCCACAGAGCAAACTGACATTATTAAATTCACGACGGATATTCTTTTTTTCCGCAGAGTACTGAAATGCAGGGGATGCATAACACTAAAAATAGACCTGCACACACATGCCTCATTTAACCACATTCTATTCTGAACAATGCCTGGGGAAATGAGTTCAGAAATAGAGCCAAGGTGGGCTAAAAATAACTATGGTCAATGCAAGTAAACAGAAGAAAAATGACAAAAGATAAGAGCATCTTGATATAAGATGCAGTAATATCGCCAAAGAGAGAAGCTCTTCATCATTTAGAACAGAACTGACCAATATGCTATTACATTCAAAACAACTGCAAATGAATGTAAAGTTCCTCTCTTCATCTGTCAGTAAATGTCACACATATACACACATCCACATTTTTATCTCCATATCCCCAGTCTTCGGCAGAAGTATCTAAACTCACCCACAATATTTCTTTTACCAATGAATTACAATTTCAAGCTTTCCAACAGACGGACTTTATTTGTGTCACACTACACTAAAGACAGAAGCAGAGAGCATCACACTTCTATATATAGAATGATCAATGTAAACAAAAAGGTAAGTGTACTTATGTACAAATATAGTCATGCAACACTTACCCTATCAGTATGTACAACTATAATAAGGCAGTGTGTTTTAATACGAGACCTACAAAGACGTGAGATATGAAGGGCTTCTCCCTTTCAGTGTCATAGCACCTTACCTATAAAAGCAATGTATGATCCATTCAAACTTCTACCTCACACCATCCCTCTGCACATAAACAAAGTCTTTGTCACACAACAAACAAACATATCACAAGACAACAGCACATAGCTGTAGAGCAACATTTTAATATGAGATGCAGTTACAACTGAATCAACTGATCAGGAACATTTGGCAAGAGCATTTGGTGATGGTGGGGCAGAGACTCTAACATTTGGGAAGTAGACAAGAAATATCATGCAACAATGGCCATGTCTTTTTTACAATGTGATACACGCCTCAGTAATGTGCTGCCAGTTTTTATAAATGTGTTTGTTAAAAGAGTAGGTCTTTTTCGGGGACTCTCTTCAATGATGACCCAGACAACAAATGTAGGGGTAAATACAACACTACATATTTAGTGCAGCCAGGAAACAATCAGAAAGATTGTGGGAGGTGAGAGAAAACCAGAGAACCAAGAGTAAACCCCTAAATACAAGAGGAGAACATGTAATCTCCATACAAGCAGTACTGGAGATTAGGTTTAGAATTAAACTCTACATACAAGAGCTGTGAGGTACAGCTTTTAGCAATGAATCACGTTTTTTGTTTTGTTTTTTTTTTTGAAAATTTGAAAATCTGCACACTGTTTCTAGAAGATTTTGTTTTGTCCCTGTGCCTGCCAAACATCAGCCTTCCCCCAATAAGAACCAAGGTTGTTCATTCCCTGGTGGTGATGAACAACTCTGGATATGCCGGTACAAGTCATTCCAGAACAGCAGTCATTCAAGAAGCCACAAAGGCCGTCTGTGTCCTTATCAATATCTCAGAAGTGTTACTGACCTAACCACTCCACTGGATAGAGAAGCATACAACCCGCATCACTGTGGAGCCACAATGCTTTCCCCATCACAAGTGCACGCTCCCATACAACTGCATATTGAAGGCTATTACCAAACAGTGGCTTCGTGGACCACATGCATGCTCCCTTGTCCCAGGCCTATCCCCTTACTCCAAAGGGCCACTACAACTCACACCTCCAGCTCTGCCTGTTCCAGCAGGATATAAAGACCCATACTCCCAACAGCTCCATCACGTGCCCAAGCCACACGTTATACTCTGCATACTCGAGTCGTAGTCAAGGTTTTGTCCCACTACACCGCTGAGCTATTTCACAAATATATATTTTTTAAAATCATTTCTGTATTACTTCTACACTTAATGGCAACTTTATGAGGCAAAAATCAGAAAAATTACTTACTTGTGAAGTAAAGCACAAGTTGTTCCTAACAACACCCTTACAATCCTTATCCTCACTATATATGAGATACTATACTATATAGCTTATCAGTTTTTGAGAATAAATGACATCATTCCACATAAAGCTTTAGTGATATAGTAATGTATGATTCAGCAGTGTAGGTGTACCTCCTCCCGAAACTCCTCAGAACAGCTTTAAAATAAAAGACACAAGAGTGGGTATATTTAAAGATGGAGGAGATGGAAACTGTTACTACAATAATTACAAATGACTGTCTTTATCTGCCACTCACACAATGTTAACTACTGTTAGCTATCTAGACTGTGCATTTCAAAGCAAGTGCTGTCTTCCCACTGTCTTACACAACTTGCAAAAATCAAAACCTAGAGCACAGTATTTTCAAACAAGGTGTGTGTTAAGGCAACTTCAAATTTACTCAGGATCTCAGGAGTCATTTAACACTAAAGTCAATGGGGACACATGCCGTTTCTTTTACTACAATGCTAACATTCAGGTAAATGAACTGAACTGCTCGACTTTGAATGTAACTAGCCATTATACCAATTAATTAAATTTCTATCCCTATTCACTTCAGTTGCAGTGATCCCTTATGTTATCCTAATAACATTCTTGAATACAGGATCACAAAGTAACATGTCAGACTGAAAAACTCAAATATCAAGTCCTAATTTTAGAAATTACAAATGAAACTACGACTGTTTTACTATAAATGTACACCAAAACAGAAAACCATGTGTAAGCTGCTAATACCCGCATCAGAAAATTTTTGGAAGATTCGTTATTCTATCTAAAAAAATTCTTCAAAATGTCTCTCTCTTTTTTTGTGCTCAAGTAATTGCTGTCTTCAATTGTGTTTACTAGCAGACACAAACAAAAATAAACAAATAAAATAATTAAGTTACAATAAAACAAGAGAAGCTGAAGCCACTAACAGACAAAAGCATCTTTTTATCCTAAGTCAGTGCTATGGCATGTCTTCCGTTAAGGGTAAGTTATTAGCATGTAGAAGCATAAACACACATGTACACAGAGGCCAATACCGCCACCTAAAAGCAAGGGCACTGCTGGGCATGCCATTGTATATGCATTTTATTTTATCTATTAAGATATCTTGAATTTAATGTAAAAAAAAACTGGCATATTTATTATGGCTTTAGTTTATTAAGTTCTATACTTATTAAATGTCTTTTAATTTTTTTTTTTTTTTTTGCCGACTGTCTGGCAAGCTAAATGTCATTTCAGGACTTGCATGTTTGATAATAAGCTATATCTACATTCTGTAAAATTGTGAATGCAGAAATATAGAAATGGGGAAGGTCAGGGTTATATTCTGTAAGCGGGTACGCAAGCCCAGAAATGCCAGACAAATCCCTGTTTAAAAATGCAGTGAGTGAAACAAGTTTGTGTGACTAGCATGTGAGAAATAAGACAATTCAAGCCACTTTTGCAAGATGATTTTCCAATAACTTACTAGATTTCCAGATACAGTCAGAGTATCATGATACACATCAATGGTGTTCACTGCACAGTGTTACCATCTTAATGCCCTTTTTCTGTTAACGCAATGTGTCGTACCTAGCCACTACCACATTAACTTCCACACTTGTTTGCACATATGTGGATGGTTAAGAATGAACACGGTTATAAACGCTACACTGACTTTTCCAAGCCACAGCTCTCGTATCTGTATATAACTTTTATATGCTAAATATATAATACAAGTCATTTCCATGGTGTTACACAATACTGTTACAGAGCTGAGCTGAGTCTTTCATGCAGAGTATGTCTTGCTCATGGAAAAGGAGAAATCAACTCACTGTCCTGGCATGGACATTAAAGACGAAATATGAGAGGTTCCCAAATAGTTTACGTGTGTTTTGTGGACATGGAGAAAGTATACAACACAGTACCCTGGAATGTCTTCTGGGAGATGCTACAACACAACAACATGGTGTTCAAAGGGAGGCTTCGGATATCATTCAGGTCCTGTACCTGCACAGTGGCAACTGTGTTTACATCCGCAGTGCAAACTTTAATATATTCAAAGTGGGCACAAAACTCTACCAGAAGTACATCAAGTCTTCCTTCCTATTCACAATTTTATTCCAGCAACTTTTATATCTTGTGTCCTCCTGTTCATGATTTTCATGAGAAATATATAAATGGGGACATGGTTTGGAAACTATCCAGTTTATGGACATCTCTGCAGATGATGCAGATTTCCAGGAGTCAGATGACTATGTACAATCAGCACTGTACCCCTCCCTAAGATAAGTGGTTTAGAAAATGTTTGGATGCATGCATAGATGGATAGATGCATGTTGGACATTACTGCAATTATTTGTTCCGTCATAGCATTTCTGCCTATCACTTGACACTGAAATGCAACATTTCTTCATCCTACATATGCAGCTATTTTTTTTTTTTTTTTACTTAAGCATGTCATTTCAGGATCTGCATGCTTAATATCCACCACATTCTGTAAAATTGTGAATGCAGAACTGTAGACATGGGGAAGTCAGGTTTGCATTCTGAAAGATAATATAACTATCTTGAAACTGGTTTATTTTCTACAACACTGAAACAAACAGGATTTTCTGTTGACCTGGACCTCAGCAGTTCTGCATTCTGCTCGATCTGTACTTTTGCAGTGCTCCATTTCTGTATTTCTGAATTCACAATTACAGAATGGGATTATGTGCTTACTCAAGAACAATGTTATTTTTAGCAATTTGCCAAAATTCAAAGACAACAGATGGTTTATAGCAATCCCCACCCGAAATCCCCCATAAACACAAAGCACATGGCTAGTTTATGAAATTTTGTTGAAAACAAAAAACACAAAGGGGGAACACTACAGACTCCAATTTTAGCGCTTTTGTTTAAACATTGCCAAACTTCTTCAGCACTAACTCAAAACTGCACGCATCAACTTTAAAACTTTTCCACATGACATGACCCACTAGTCCTCACTAGAGTCACTAGATCTTAAAATATTCCACTAAAAACAGTAAACTACCTTAAAGCTGCTTTTTAAATAGCAGAAACCATTGCAAATGTAATACAACAAAATAATACAACTGTTGAATTAATGTCAGGCATTTTATTTTGTTGTATTACATTTGCAAGGTGTTCTGATATTTAAAGCCAAACCATGCAAAAGTTATTAAACTGCAAAATGTGGGGCACAACATAAAAGTGCTTACTACTGTTAGTATGTTTGTCTGTGTGTTTGTATTATATGTATGTGTATGTATACATTATATATATATATATATATATATATATATATATATATATATATATATATATATATATACACACACACACACACACATACACACAGTGTGGACATAAAAAGTGTACACACCCCTGTTAAAATGCCATGTTTTTGTGATATGAAAAATGAGACCACAATAAATAATTTCAAAACTTTTCCCACCTTTAATGTGACCTATAACCTGTACAATTCAATTTAAAAACAAACAAATCTGCTAGGAGAAAAATATAAAAAAAAAAACATACAATAAGTCGGTTGCATAAGTGTGTACACCCTTAAACTAATACTTTGTTGAAGCACCTTTTGATTTAATTACAGCATTCAGTCTTCTTGGGTAGGAGTCTATCAGCATAGCACATCTTGACTTGGCAATATTTGCCCACTCTTCCTTGTAAAAGCACTCCAAATCTGTCAGATTGTGAGGGCATCTCTTGTGCACAGCCCTCTTCAGGTCACCCCACAGATTTTCTATTGGATTTAGGTCTGTGCTCTGACTGGGGCATTCCAAACTCTGGTGAAGCCATTCGTTTGTTGATCTGGGTGTATGCTTGGGATCATTGTTGTGTTGAAAGGTGAAATTCCTCTTCATCTTCAGCTTTCTAGCAGACACCTGAAGGTTTTGGGCCAAAACTGACTGGTATTTGGAACTGTTCATAATTCCCTCCACCTAAACTAAAGCCCCAGTTCCAGTTGAAGAAAAGCAACTCCAAAGCATGATACTGCCACCACAATGCTTCTCTGTGGGAATGGTGTTCTTTTGGTGATGCAAAATGTTGTTTTTGAGCCAAATGTACCTTTTGGAATTGTGGCCAAAAATGTAACCTTGGTCTCATCAGACCATAACACATTTTCCCACATGCTTTTGGGAGACTTGATGTATTGTTTTGCAAATTTTAGCTGGGCCTGGATGTTTCTCTGTGTAAGAAAAGGCTTCTATTTTCAACCCTACCCCATAGTCCAGACGTATGGAGAATAGACTCCCATGAGTCCCAGCCTCTTTTGAATGTTACCTTGTGTTAACTCTCTAATAGCAGTGCGCTTGACCTTACTGAGGATTCTTTCCTCATATAAATATGTATATACTGTGGTATTTCCTAGCTTGTGTTTACTCTCTAATAGCAGTGCGCTTGACCTTTCTGAGGATTCTTTCCTCATGTAAATATGTATATACTGTGGTATTTCCTAGCAGGTTTATCACACCTCAACTCTGGTGAGACTAAACACGATTATTGTATCCCGCTATTTCCTTTTGTACACTCTATCCATTCACACTAGTGTTTATCCTCTGACTTCTTGTGTGACCTAAGTAAATACAGCATCTTAGTTATAATTTCCACTATTATTTCAAACTATTATGATACCGAGCTCTTTCTTACATCAAGCTTTTGTTCCTACTGGATATAGAATATAAAATTCCTACTCATGTAAGATATCATAAAAGTTTTGTAATGTACCAATGTCTACTTGAAATACGTCTTGTTCTATTTTGCTAATGTTATTGTATTGTGGAGCTTTTCTCCCCGGGCCTCCACTGAAAATTGACATATATCCAGCTGGACTAGCCCTGTCAACAAATGTAAAATAAATAAAAATAAAATAAAATATGGGATTGTTGTCACATGTAGTACACAACCAATACTTGTCAGAAATTCCTGCAGCTCCTTCAGTGTTGCTGTAGGTCTCTTGGCAGCCTCCCTGACCAGTTTTCATCTTGTCCTTTCATCAATTTCGGAGGGATGTCCAGTTCTTTGCAACGTCACTGTTGTCCCATATTTTCTCCACTTTTTGATGAATGTCTTCATTGTGTTCCACGGTGTATCCAGTGCTGCGGAAATATTTTTCTACTCTTCTCCTGGCTGATGCCTTTCAACAATGAGATCCCTTTGATGCTTTGTAAGCTCTCTGCGAACCATGGCCTTTGTTGTAGTAGGCAACTAGTAGTAGTAGTAGTCAACAAAGCCCCTAAGTACTAAGCATGCTCACCTTCCAGTGTTATGTTCTCATAGCCCCTCTAACCAACTCTGCCATTTAACCTACCTACATGGTCTCAATAAATGAAACACTGGGGTAAAATAATTCAGATCAGTGCACACTGCAGTCAAGATCCTCTGCTTTTTGTTTCTTATTTTGTAATGCTAACCATTCCTCTCAAACTCTCATCTTTCTAAATCATAGCAGAGGATTGCTCAAAATTTGCTTACGCATAAATTTGTGACCTGGAAAATAGGGCTATAAGCATGCATTTGTACTTTTTGGGTTCACACAAATTAGGATTTTGTTATAGCACTAACAGATGCAGAACTACAGAAAAGCGGTACCAGAAATTTATCTTTGCTGCATTCTCACAAGGTATACATGGGCACTTCCATACTCTAGACAATACACAAAAACTAAGGCAAGCGACCACATTTTAAATGGAATGCAGTGAGTTTCAAATTCTTTGCACTGCCTTTGATTTGCTCTTTAGGTTTTAAAATTTTGAAACTTTCAATTGTGTATTGCAATTACATTAGGAAGCCTGTGAAATCATTACAACCACTGCTGACAAGAATATAGACATCTCATAAAAGACAACATTCTGATAACAGTTTTACCCATGTTGCATAAAAAGTATTATTCAAAGTTTTTATATACATTTCTAAGTCATTCATAGCAACTGCAGAGTGTACATGCCAGCATACATCTTCAGATTCCTGAGCATTTGCTGAAAATCTAAAGTTAAAAAGAATAAGCTAAATAAATGAAACTATTAGGTGAAAAGAAAATGCTATGAGCAACAGGCAAACAGCAAGGTATTGAACATAAAATCTTTACAATGTTACTAGATGGTGCAGCCATAGTCTTTATAATTCTGTAATATAAAATGCAAAAGAACAGCTTTATATTTTTTCTGTAAATCTTTACAAATTTTTCACGTCTCACTGCATTCCATTTAAAATGTGTCTTCTACAGAAACAGAAAATCCTAACCAATAAAAAATTCTGTTTGCATATCAGTTTTAGGCAGTAACATCACAAAAGAAGCCAGTCACATCAGCATACCTGCTGAACTTTTTTCATAACAGATCCCATCCACACCTATGCATTGCACTCTAGACCTACAGTGACCCCTGAACATTTGGAATAAGAACAAAGTCAAATATTAAAGCAGGTAGCACCTCACTCCCAGACCCTACTCTAACAGACTAGACTAGACCCACCACAGAGCTTTTTTTTGTTTTAAGCCTTCCCTGATAGCATTGCAAACAGTCTGTCTTAGCTGAGAATCTTCTATCATTTTCTTGATGTCAGTAACCCAGTAACTTTTAAAACAATAGTGCCATTGTCTTCCAGTAATTACCAGCTACTAGGTTTTATTCCATACAGGACACAATTGAAAAACAAATGCAACAAGATAAAACTATAGCATTTAACACATCACAAGCTACTAGGATGCACTTCATATTGGTCCATTTTGACCTTTACAACCTCCAGGAAGTCTGTCTCTCTTTGGCTCTACAACGGAGCCAATGAAAGAGAGAAGGTGAAGCTAAGTAAGCTCAAATCAGATTAGTGGAATGGGTGCACTTCTGGGTGATAAAGAGGTATGAATCTAATACAGAATGTAATTCCTTCTATTTGTTCAGTTCACTGCTTAACAAATGCACTGCAGAGTCGGTTCAGTACCACATTCTTCCAAAGACTTGTCCAGCCGGACATTTGGGTCTCAGAATGGTGGTCATTTCTCTGTTTAAAACAACAATGTAGAGAAGAAATACATTCATACATTAAAGCACTTTCATGCAAAGGGAAGTAAGTCACAGAATTTGGAAAACAGTAGATACATTCAGTATAAATAACCTGGAATGCAGATTTCAGGATGCTGCCAATGTCATAGACAGGCTTGTGTCAGCAGATTAGTTTTGTTATTGCTACATTAAAGACCTTTTCGGAAAGGAGCTAAAAATGCATTTATCAAAGTAGAATGCTCCCTTGTGTTGCATGCAGTGTCATTTATTACTATTAACGCGATTTTTTTTTTGTCAAGATATAAACTCCCATTTGGCTTGTATGTGAAAACTGGCAGATTTCAAAACAATAGGATACTTCCTGAGAACTGCATATATTTTGAATTTTGCCCAAAAAAATAATGAAAATTATTCTGAGACTATAGCTGCCAATTAATTAAATACACATTCATCCCTGTGGCATATTAACAATACCTTCTTGCTCACTTTTAAATTTAAATTAGCCAAAAATGTGAAATATGTAAGTTTTACTCATTATAAGCAGCAAATGCAAAATTAAAACTAAAGAGTAAATTAAAAAAAGCAGGGGTTTTCATCAAAAAGTGACGACCACTGTTACACAAAGAGTATAGAATGAAGGAATATATACAGTGTTTTTGGGTGAATTAAGTGAAATTTGCAGAAGTTATGAGTTAAACTACTTAATTATTTTAATTTATAAGTTATACATTTAAGTTATATTAAATTTAAGAATTTAAGCTAGAAGTATAATTCCTTAGAAAAAGAAACACTCAAATAACTCCATAGTGTTTCAAGATTTTCAATTACATTTTTGTAGATGGACATTTTGTTGTCTGACTTCACAAGCAGATGTAATAAAGACAAACAAATCTGGCCCAGAACCTCAAGGTGCTGTATTTTTTTTGGGGGAGACAGGAGTTGATTTTCTTTCCTTTGCACTAGTCTCCAAGGGACTGAGTACCCATAATGTCACAAAGAAATAATGGAAACTTTCTCACCATATCAATTCACAGAATTTTTCATGAGGGATCATACATCTCTGTTTCATCCTTTCTGCCATCATAATTTGGCATTTTTCTCAGAGGTTTCCATGCTCAAAGGCATTTCAGTGAACAGTATGACACAAAAACACCAAGTCCATAACCTCCTAAGCTGCCAGCTTGCTCACAATCAGTAACGCACACATTTCCAATCAAGACATAAGAAGGAAAATATGACACGTACTGTTAACAAGTATAGTCTTTACTAACTTAAAGGGACCTCCATCAGCACAGGCTAGAAGAATGGGTTGTCCCCGCAGAGGAGAAGAGTGGGAAGTTATTTGACACTCAGCAGTGAGGATCCCCTCATAATTCTTCTTGCCTTTTGGCTCTGATCAGCTGCAATGTACATCAGTGAATATAGTAAAAACAAGGGCACTATTTTATAAGTTCTACTGTCTTGAACTCCAAACAATAAACAAACCACTATAGGGGAAGTAAGAGGACAGCCCAAGGACCAAGTTTCAGACAGTTAAATAATACAGGGCTCAATAATGAGCCTTGTGGTCAACCACTAGTATCTTGTTTTGACTTTCAGAAGTAGAACCTTCAGTTGTAATCAAATGGGTTCTGTCAGACAGGTATCTACTGTACAACAAATGGGTTTATGTTCAGACTTACAAGTCTGTCAAAATTACCTGCAAGGGGAATAGTGTCAAAGGCCTTAACCAGGTCCAGGCATGCTGTATGCAATGCATAACTACTATCCACCTGTTCCGTGACCTTTTCATTTACAGCATTATAAAACTATGGAAGTCAGAACACCAAACCCATTTAGATCTATAAAAATAATGACAAATAATGTTTGAAATGTCAAATAGTTAGAGATACTTCCCAATAAGAAGTAATATATGGTATACAGAATCTATCCTCCTTCACTCTAAGTGATAGTGGCCTCCACAAAACTATAGCATTACTAGCTGCTACCACTTGTGATTCAAAATATGAAAAAAATTGTATTGAAATATGTTCATCAGCCTTTTGCTTGGCAGTAATAATACAGCGATTTATTAATTAAACATCTGTGTACTTTTAGAAGGTCATAAACAAAATTAATGTCTTAAAACAAGAACTTTTTAAAAATATATAAAAAACAAGAACTTTATCATTGGTGATTTATTAATACCTAACATATCAGTGTGTGACTTTAAAATTTTTTCTTTGATGAGCAGAACTGGCTGAGTAAGCCCAACTGCTGGTTTTGGGAAGCCAGGTTTGCGGAGTGATTTACCAGATCCTGAGTCACATAGTACTAAAGTGAAAGCTATAGTAGTCATATTCATGTATGCAAAATGACTTTTAATGGCTAAGCATTTACCAGTCTGTCTCCTGGGTGCCATCCAAAAATTAAGAGTAATTGTTTTAGTGCCGCTTTGTAAAATATGGCACTTGAAAGCTACAGTATGCAACTTCTGACCACTGGAAAGGCAGAATTACATAACCTACCATGAGATGCTATGACCTCAGAACTCATTATATAAAGTTAGGGGTTTGCTGGAGTAAGCTCTAAATGTGGGAGAGGGTTATGAGGCTTGTTCCCACCTAACAGGGAGTGCAGTTTATCAATTTTTGATAGATGAAAGCTGGACTGAAATTTGCTAAGTTAAAATTCATTATATGCAGTAACAATGAGGCCGATGAAATACAAGTAATGGGGAAACAGGTCTATTATACAGTGTCAAGGATTCCTGCAATTTCAATGTATTGTTTAACTCCACTCTTTCTTTTACAGTTTACTTGACAAAGCAGAGTGCAGATAGCTGCACTGTGAACTACTATATAGAAATATCACAAAGTTAAAATACCTAATATAGATGGTTCCAATTAGGCATATAAGGATATTTTCTCTTCTTAAATAACCATTTCATTAGAGAGTATATTAGCTTTAAGTAGAATTCTTGATGAAATGCCAAGGAATATCCCAGCTGCTACTCTATATAAAAGAAATACAGTTATCTACAATACTGTAATGCACAATACTGCATGGTTTATTTTAAGTTAAATCTAGCTCTTCAGAGAATTTAAAAAAATGGTTTAATTCAGTGTTATTTGGAATGCGGTTGCTTGTAATGCAACATATGGCAAGAAAAATCACTTAGCTATCCAAACTGAAAAGGCTTAATGAGCGTAGCTACTAAAATTTTAACTGCACTTGCGACTGAGAAACAATTTTACTTACTGATACAACCCTGTGGAATAGAATTTGGCATGATAATATAAGCTATATAATTTAAACATTCTTAACACTGCATTTCCATACAAAAAAAAAAAAAAAACATCAGATAATAACTTTCAGCAGCACACTGTGTTCTGCAGTTGCAAATGAGCTATCGTAGAATATGGGAGAAAACCTGTACCTCTTAAATGTTATCTGGACAAAGCCATAAAAATTAGGGGGCTAAAGGCCCAAATATAAGGACAATTTTAAAATATTGCTCTTATAAATGTAGAAAATTGCTAGAACAAGTTTTACATCAGCATGAATTTTTCTGAAGGATATGAAACTCATATGTCTGTCAATATTTTCTGACTTCATTCCTCAATGATTTGCCAGAAAAATAACAAACATTCTAAGAGGAACCCACCAAAAACATGAGGCAAAAATCTGGAGTCTCTGAAAATCTGGACAGTTGAGAGCTATGGAAAAAAGTTCTTCTAATCCTGTTATTTAGATTCAGAAATCACCGACTTACATTCTTATCAATTTCACCTACTGCAAATATAAAGGTCAAAACTGCATTATAAAAGTCTGCTTAGTTTTAAGGTACTTTATTACATAACATTATCTAGAATATTTAAGTATAATTTCCTTGGTGAGCAAAACAGTAAAGGAATGTATTGTTTTCATGCTCATGATCTCTGTTGGCAGCCATTCTTTGAGTTCACCACCCAAGGACATGGGGGGTACATTCAGGAAAGTAGTACTTATCCACAAACTTGAGTTAAAGCCCTACAAATTGATGTCTGTACTGATTAAAAGGAAAAGCCCTTGAAAAAGCAATAACCTCATAAAATACTGTGAAACATGCTAGAACTGCTGAATAAATTGTTGGTTGCTGCATTTTTATGCCTCCTTGCTTTTTTTCTAAGCAATTTCTGAATGTACTATTGCATACCTAGTAACTGTAACTACCTGTGAACAAATACAAAATGTTCAGCTATTTATAGGGCTGTGCAGTCATCTGCAACTCCAGCTTGATCTTGGCATCAAGAAAGATTGTTAGGGACATTAATATGGAAGATGATGTCTTGCAATATGCCTGCATGCTGCTTAGGCCAGAAGCCAATGATTATCCATGGGAGCTTTAAATTGAGCCTTTTTTATGAATAAATACTTGCTGTTCAGCAGTTGCTAGCAATCTGGTAGAACATATCATTGAAACACAATGGGACATCATCTGAATGCTGTCTAAGATACGTCATACTTAATGTTAACATCACATCTAGGAAACGGGAACTTTTGAGCATCTAATGTTGTTGTTGTGTCTTTCGGCTTTTCCTGGTTAGGGGTCGCCACAGTGGAACTCCAGTCCGCTAATGATTGGTAGTTGATTTTTACGTGCCGAGTTACCAGCCCTGATGCACAACCTTCAATGAAGGTACGCCCATTCACGCATGTCTCCACAGAGAAGACGCTCTAGTTGAGAATTGAACCGGACAGCGTCTGACTGGGAGGCGACAACGCTACCACAGCACCAATATGAGCTGAAAATCGGTCCAAACATTTCAGTATACAATTCTATTACCACTAACTACTAAGTGGACACAATATTTACTTTATGGTCTCCCATTGCTTTTCTTTTTTCTAAGGTAAATCTGTCAACATTTGGCAGCATTTCTTCACAGCTTTGTCTCCTAACCCCACCCCCAGCAAATACACATAAACATTGCTCAAAGTGCACCTCATTTAGTTGATTTAGCCAGTTCTGAATCTGGCCAGCTGCTTCATCTGTGTTTGCAATGGTATATCCAGACGTGTATGTATGCTGTACCTCATGATAAGGACAATGAAGTTATAATAAAGAAGAAAGTACAGTTGTGTACACTTACCATAAATATAGATGTTCGAGTGTATTCACTGTTGCAGTCATCACATTTGGGTTATCTGCTTGCAGTAGCCCTCAGTCGGCCTGATTATCAAAGTCTTGGGTCCTGCGTCGGTTGCCGTCTCATCTTTCGTGACGTTAGGTAGTCAGGGGTATAAAGCATGCAGCCGACACCATTACATCAGTTTTTCTTACCTCCAGATGTCAGGTGCCCCGCTAATGGGAAGCAATTAAATATATATATATATATATATATATATATATATATATATATATATATATATATATACATATATATATACACACACACACACACACACACACACAAGGTTATACCTCCAACGAGAAAACAAAAACACCAAAAAGAATAGTAAAGGAGAGAAGAGGTTTAGCCAAGAGAAGTCAGGGGACTGGAGGGAGGGTAACCAGGACTGCAACAGTGAATACACTCTAACATCTACATTTATGCTAAGTGTACACAACTGCACTATGTTCTTCATGTTTCACTGTTGCAGCCATCACATTTGGGTAGATTCCCAAAGCTAAGGATGGGAGGAGGAATTTAGATAGCATTAGGAACAGCTATAAGGCCCTGCAGTGGCAAAGCCAGCTCTGGATTTAGAGAAAATCGGCAAATGGTAATGCTTGGTGAAAGTATGTACGAACTCCAGGTAGCAGCTTCTAGGATGTCCCTGGTAGGGACACCTCTGAGAAAGGCTGTAGAGGTAGATGCAGCACTGGTTGAATGGGGTCTAATTCCCTATGGGATAGGTTTTCCATGGTGCTTATAGCAGAAATGAATGCAATGGCCTATCCATTTAGAAATGGTTTGTTTTGAAATAGCCTTCCCCTCTGCCCCTGCAGCAAATGCCACCAGCAGTTGTTTAGATTTCCTTTGAGGTTTAGTCCTGCGCAAGTAAAATATAAGCTGCCTGTGCACATCTAAGGAGTGCAGTATCCGTTCCCCTTTGTTCTGTGTATTAGAAAAAAAGGTTGGCAAATGAATGGATTGATTAAGAGCCATACTGTATAACACCTTGGGCATGAAGGAGGGATTGGTCCTGAGGGACTCCCTGTCCGCATGAAAGATGATGAAAGGCTCCACTGCCATAAGGGCCTGTAATTCAGATACCCTTCTTGCTGAAGTGATTGCTAAAAGGAAGGCTATTTTCCAAGAAAGGAATTTTAAATCTGCACTTGCTGCTGGCTCAAAAGGAGGGAAAGTGAGTTTTTCCAATACAATGTTAAGGTCCCAGGCTGGAGTAGGGGCTCTCCTGGGTGGTCTTAAGTTTTTGGCCCCTCTGAGGAACTGCTTGAGCAGTGGATGAGAGAAGAGGGGTGGTTCTGTGTTATAATAAGCTGAAATGGCTGAGGCATGAATTTTGATGGAGGAAAAAGAAAGGCCCTTGTGAAGCATCTCAGTTAAGTATTGAAGAATCTGAGGTAAACTGGGCGCTACTGTGCCCATCCCTTCAGTTTGGTTCCAGGCACAGAATCTTTTCCATTTTTTAGCATAGGATTTTCTAGTACTAGGCCTCCTTGCCTCCAAAATGACATCAAACACTTGTTTACTGAGGGAAGATAACGGAGAGATTAGGTAATTAGCCAGGCTGCCAGGTTCAGGGTTTGAAGCTGAGGCTGCAGAATCTGGTTCTCCTGCTGTGACAACAGGGTAGGGGTCTGAGGCAGGTGCCATGGAGCCAGCAGTGACACACTGCGCAAGAGGGGGTACCAGTAATGGCTTGGCAAGTCTGATGCAATCAATATCATCCTTGGTTTGTCCTGTTTGATCTTTAGTAGTACTTTGGAGAGGAGAGGCAGAGGAGGAAAGGCATAAACTGATAGATTTTTCCAGCTGAAGAACAGAGCATCCACTTCCTAAGCTTATTTGTGGGGAGTCCTTGTGCAGAATTTGTCCAATTGGTAGTTCTGGGGAGAGGCAAACAGGTCTATATCTGTGCTCTCCCATTTGTTTATCAACATGCTGAAAGTCTTTGGTTCCAATTTCCACTCGTGTGGATCCATGAGATTTCTGCTTAGTTCATCTGCCAGTGTATTTAGTTTTCCTGGCAGGAATTGAGCCTGTAGATGCACTTGGTAGCTCAAGTCTGTGTTCCACAGAGCCATGGCTAGTCTGCAGAGGGGGTAAGAATGGGTACCCCCCTGCTTGTTTATGTACCACATAACAGTGGTGTTGTCCGTCTTTACCATTAATTGTCCTGGAAGAATGTGGTCCTTGAAGGCTGTCAGAGCATTCTGTACAGCTAACATTTCTTTTTGATTGATATGCAGGTGCATTTGACTTTGGTTCCATTTGCCCTGAATACACTTCCCTGCTAGGTGAGCCCCCCCCCCCCCAATGCATAGTCTGATGCGTCTGTTGTTAGGGTTTGGGCGGCAGGGGGTAGAGTGAATGATAGCCCCTTGTTGTGGTGGCATGCCTCTGCCCACCAAAAGAACTCTAACCATAGCAAGGTATGATAGGAATCATTGCTTCTAGATCCTGAGAATGTTAACACCATAGGCTTTTTAGACACCATTGTAGTTTCCTCATATGCAGTCTTGCATATGGAATTAGTAGAATGCAGGAGGCCATGAAGCCCAAGGCTTGCACTATTTGTCTTGCAAATAGAAGGGTTTTTGTGGCCATTAGTTTGAAGTAAGTTGTCAAATGAATGCGTTTCTCTGCCGTGAGGAAAGCCATCTGGGAAGTTGTGTTCAAGCTTGCTCCTAGGAATATAATTTTTTGACAGGGTACCAGATGCAATTTCTTTTTGTTTATGGTGTACCCCAGACAGGTTAGCACCTTTTGTACAAATGCCAGATGATGCAAAAGTATGTCCTGGCCTTCTACCTGAATTAGACAATCGTCCAGGTACGAGTATATTTGAATATTTCTTTTCCTGCAAAATGCAATGACTGGAGCTAGGCACTTTGTCAATATCCTGGGCACAGTAGATAAGACAAAGAGCAGTGCAGAGAACTGATAGTGCATGTAGCCTGCTTTGAAGCATAGGTATCTTCTGCAAGATTCCCCGATTGGGATGTGCGTGTATGCTTCCTTTAAATCCAGTGTTGCCAACCAGGCATCTTTGCCTAGCATAGGAAGCAACTGGTGAAGAGTTAGCATCTTGAATTTTGAAATCACCAAACAGGTGTTTAGAATAGACAGGTCCAGGATAGGATGCCATGAGTTGTCTTTTCTGGGTACCAGGAAAAGTTGAGAGTAGAAACGTTGTCCCTTTTCCGCTTCTGGTACAGTTTGAGTAGTCTTTATGCTTAAGAGAAAGAACACTTGCTGTTGAGCCTCTGCCCACGGATTTAGGGGTAGATCTGGCCAACCATTTGGGGCTGGTAACGTGTGGAAGTGAAATCTGTATCCTTGGGAAACTATATTTAAAACCCATTTGTCCTGGGTAATGAGTTCCCAATATTTTGCCTGCAGAGCAATCTTTCCCCCTAAAGGAGCAGTCAGTTGAGAAGTGCTTGGAAGTTTTAAAGTTAAGTCACTGAGACAGTTTACCATAGGGGGGAGTCTTACTACTCCCTGATTTGGAAGTGGGAGCCCCCCCCCCACTGCTTAGTCCTGTGCGTACCCTGGGACTGATGCCTGGGTGTTCTGCTGGGTCTGGGCTTGGACTGAGAAGGCCTGGAAGAGGCAGAAAAGGACCAATTCTTAGAGGGCCAATGCCTACTAAATCTGAGGAAATCTTTAAAAGTTTGCATAGATTTAGCTTTTCCCTCCATCTTTTTAAGAATTTCGTCTGCTTTGTTGCCAAACAGGTGGTTCTGATTTAAGGGAGCATCTAGTAATTTAGCTTTAACATGATCTGGCAAGGATTGCTCCTTAAGCCAAGCATGCCTTCTATGTACAGACCCAGTGACAGCAGCCCTGCAAGATGCTTCTAGTGAATCAAAACCACATTGCAAAGCATGTTTTCCAACCTGTTCAGCAGAATTCATTAAATCCTGTAAATCCTTATTTGCAGCACAGACAGGAATCCATATCATTTTCTGTTTAAGCAATCCAATAATATGCTGCTGATGCTTTAACATATGAAACTGGCAGTTTAAGGCCCTAATGGCCAAGGTTGCAGAAGTGTATACCTTCTTACCCCATCTATCCAGCACCCTGGAGTCTCTGTCAGAGGGGGTAGAATTATTGGCAGTAGTAGCCTTAATGCCCTTGGGTCCCTGTGAAATGGTCTCAGGATCCGCAGTAGGATTTTTAAAAAGGAACTTGTGAGAGTCAGGAACCCTGTAATATCTATCAGGTTTTCTGGGAGCAGTAGGTAAGGAGTCAGGGGCCAAGCTACATTACAAAAAGGCATCATCAACAATGTCTAGTACAGGAGGGATAGCTAAAGGCCTTTGCTGGGGCAGGAGTAAGAAATCCCCAAGCCTCTTTTTAGAATCAGAATAATCCTGGCTTTCCCAACGAAAATGCTCCCTAAGAGTATGCAAGGTTTCACCAAAAGAGAAATCCTCTGGGGGGAAGCAGAGGGAATACAGTCCTCTGCATCAGAATCCTCATAGGTAGATAAGGGTAAATCCTGGTCATCAGAGGAAACAGAAGTTTCAGAATCCTGGTCAGAAGTATCATAAGCAAATTCAGTCCTAGGTCTCTTAGAGGGGGAAGGTTGGCTTCCCCTGATTAAAGTAATAAGGTCTTCAGCCATTCTTATCATTTGTTTTTTAGGCATAGAGGCCCGACCATACGGTCTGGGAGTCCGTTTTCTATGCATGGTCCGAGTTTTAGGCATTGAAGAAGAAGATGGCATTGGTTTAATATGCAAGTCAGTAGGCCTGAATACACCCTCAGAAGCCGGTGTCTGCACAGCGGCTCCGGACCCATCCAAGGTAGAGGCATCTGCAGGTTCCACAGTTGAAGCATCTTGCGGCATACCAGACTCCGAATGGGTCTCAGTAGAGGCCTGCGAATCTGAAGTGGCGGGTATCAGGGGCTGCAAAAGCACCTCACTGAGTACCGGCAAACTGGCGACTGGCTTAGGAGAAGCGTCTTAGGAGAAGCGTTATCGGCAGCTTTGGACGTAGGCGGTCTGTCTCTGTCTTTATCTTTGCATTTTTTCAGAATGTCAGTAGTCAGATGGTTTATCGAAGACATTTCTGGATAATTGAACAGAGTATCAAAATATTTAGAAGCGTAAATATACAGACGAATAGTTTGTTGCTTAAATAAGGCACAAAACCGCAAGGTATGTCGTGGTCAGGGCCTAGGCAAGGAATACAGTACGAATGGAAATCTTTGAGGTATTTGCTTTCCACAAGAAATACAATTATTGACTTTTACTGACATCGGTTTAGAGCAAGAAAAAGTTTCCCCATGGGGTACGTAGCTTTAGTTGAAGACTTCGGTTCTGAAACTCGAAAATGAAAATTTTAGGAGTCCACCGACCGGCACTTGTGAACTGCTTCTGCATTAGGCACCACACGGTAAGAAAGACTGATGTAATGGCGTCGGCTGCATGCTTTATACCCCTGACTACCTGACGTCACGGAAGATGAGACAGCAACAGACGCAGGACTCAAGACTTTGATAATCAGGCCGACTGAGGGCTACTGCAAGCAGATAACCCAAATGTGATGACTGCAACAGTGAAACACGAAGAACATCGCAAACCTGCTACAGCTTCAGCCACACAAACACTCACTATTTTCTTCAGTTACTGAGACAGCACCAGGACTTTCACTATCACCAGATGGCCTTTTGTGGTCATGGCAGGCTTATGCTTTTGTGACATTGTATTATCTTCCTGCATGGGGACTAAAGCAATTTCATTGTTGTAAAAAAAAAATTAGCTGTATTTCTGTAGTACACATGGATATAGCAGACCTGACGTATCACCTGTCTTAAAAATAACTGAACATATTCTAGTAGTACTTAAGATGTTTACATCCCACCATACCTCTCAAGCTCTTAGCCAGAAGAAATTTGGACAAAGCCTGACATAACGGGGGAAAAGAACCAAAAAATAGGGACATATTATAAATATTACTCTGATAACCATAGAAGTAGCTAGAATAGCAGGGTTTGGATTTTCTAAAGTATACAAAATTTGAAACTCATATTTTTGTCATTATTTAGTTATTTAATTCCTCAGATCTTCACAGTGATATGTTAGAAAACCACAAATTTTGAGGATGAGACTGACATTTTGAGGGAAAACTCTGAACGTTATGTGAACATCTGGACAGCTGAGAAGTATTAATCTAAGAGTGATATGCACCATGACCCCCACTCCTCCTTTTTGTGTCTTCACAAAATTTAACCAGTCAGCCTGAATGCCTTGAAAACAAGATACAACACTGACCCCATTACAGATTATTAAGGAGATAATACAAAGTACTCTGTTCCAGCAGTTTTTCCTGCAAACCACCTCAGATTGCTATGATACCTAGCAACTCAGTGTGCTGCCTTCTAAAGGTAAAACCTGTATTTTGTACATATACATGAACTACATTCATATACTAAAAATAAACAGAGGCCTAACAAGCAAACAAAGAATGTGCATTAAATGACTTTTAATGCAATCACAGCATGGCTAAGGCACACATCCTTACATAACAAAGGCATACCTTTGAATAATTTAATATATAACCTGGTATGGTTGCATTACAGTTTCAAAATTAATAGAAATATTTCTGAAGGAAAAAAGGAATTAAAACATAACCATGTGTAAGCAGGTTTTTGAAAGCATAATCACAATCTGTTTCAGTCACTCAGCTCACTGCAGTTTTTTATTGCTATTTCAATTTTTATTTATTTATTTGATATTTGTTAACTGAGTTAGTCCAAGTGGGCAACAAGCCCTCTTTCAGCAGAGACCCAAGGATTAAAGCTCCAACAATAGCACAAACAATAGAAGAATACAAAGAGTAATTTACATGACCAAAATTAATTGCTATGAGCAAGTTGAATCAAGGCTAAGTATACGTGGTACAAGGTACAATAGTGACAGATGCAACAAAAGACAACATACTAAAACTGTACAATATATACAAAAATTTAAAGAGCAATAGAGGTCTACTGGGTAGAAAAAAGCAATTGGAACAGAAGGTCCTTTAAGACCTGTGATGTAAAACAGGAGAGTTAAAACCTTGTGCAAAAGGCCAGTGAACAATCAACAGGTTAGGAAGCACAGGGAGCAAAGGAAACTGATTAGCAGAGTATAAGAAAGCAGCAGAGAAGGTGAGAGAATAGGATACTAAGTTTTAAAAGAGGGAAGGTTGTCATAGAGGGAGCAACTATAGGAAGTTAAAGTTAGGTTAAGTATGGTCATTGCAAGGTTAGGACCAAGATTTCTAGAGGCTTTCTTTCGGTTATTTTACAGGACATAGGGTTAGTGACAGATCTAAGACTTACAGGGAGCTTATTCCAGGCATTTGCTATAGAGTAACTGTAGAGGAGTTTACCAACATTTTTGCTGGGCTTATAGACATGCAGTAGATGCTGTTGAGAGCTACGGAGAGCACGGTTAGGGACGTAAGGTTGGGTTAGAGTGCAGACAGCGGGGCAGAAGGAGGGTTTCTGTAAGATAGTGTGTGCCATGGGATGCTGGGGTAATAGAATTTGGTTATGAAATTCCAGCCACTGTAGTCTTTTAGAGCAATACAGTGGTGGGTATAAGGTAGGTTGGAGGCAAATCTAGTAATTCTATTATAGGTAAGTTCTAGTTTCGATAGAATACTGGATTGGTGATTTGTGAGTACAGGGGCTACATACAGTAGTGTGGGAAGAAGAAAAGCTTGTGCCAGTAAGAAACGAAGTATTTGAGAGGATTTTTTTTTTATGTCTGTATAACACACTCAGCTTTTGATGCGTCTTTTTAATGCAATGTTGAGTATGGAGATCGAACTTAAGTTGGTCGTCAATGAGAACACTTTAGTGCGAGGTTCGGTAGAGATGAGCATGTTGTTCAAGGAGGAGACAGTAAAGGTAGCTTTGTGATGCTGGAGAGTTGTAGGTAGGAATGAGAGAAGTTTGTTTTTCTTTGGGTTAAGTAATGGTTGGAAGTGAGCGACCTTTCTTCTGCATGAAGGGACTGCTGGGTGAGGGTGTTCATCGGCATACTGAATGGTGGTAGAGAGTGGGCAGGAAGAGTGGCGGTCATTGATACAGAAATTAAAAAGCAGAGGACCTAGGATAGAACCTTGGGGTACCCCTGTTTGAACAGGTAGGAAGGGAGAGATACTGGATTGCCATTTCACTGCCTGGAATCTATTGGAGAGGTAGCTGGAAAACCATGATAGTGTAGAGTTAGAGAGGTTAAGTGAGGCTAGTTGGGATAGAAGTAGTGTATGGGAAACAGTAATGAAGGCTTTAGAGAGGTCAAGAAACAAGCAAGTGACTAAGTTATTGTTGCCAAGAGAATTTGCAATAGTATTTATGAAGGATGTCACAGCAGTTGCAGTAATGTGTTTTGGGCGAAAACCATGCTGTGTGGATGTGAGAAGATTTTCTTGCAGAAGGTGCTCAAGAAGCTGTTTGTGAATGCATTTTTCTAGAAGTTTTGACAGGGGGGATAAGATAACTGATCTGAAATTAGAGAGGTCAGTAGAGCTATTTCCTTTATGTAGGCGAATGATGTATATTTTTTTCCAAATGTTAGGCATAAGAGTTTTCCTTAATGGATTTGTTTACTAAGATGGAGATGGGGAAAGCAACAGAACTGGCAGCAGTTTTTAAGACTTGTGGGGGTAGATTGTCAAATGACGGACAGCATGTTTTAAGTTGAGTAAGAAATTATTTAATACAGGCTGTGGGGATAGGTTAAAGAGAAAAGGTGGATGATGGAGTAGAAGAGGAGGATGTGGAAAGGGTGCTAGTATCATTTACATTTCCAGGATTAATTTCATACAAGTGGAACAACCCACTAAATATGAGAAAATGATTTTCCAAAAGGAATACCACAATGTAATTTTACAACTTATTTCATAATCACCTAGCCAACTGTCCTTGTATACCAGAAGTTCTTGAAAAATATGCTCCAAATTACAATGCTCTGAACTATTTTAGGCACGGATAAATAATTATGCTTTCAAAAATACATTTTGTTACAGGCTGATTTCATAATTATGCAGGAAATGCAACTCCTTTAAGTCTGCAAAGTTAGAATATGTTTGCAAAATAAATGAAAAGGGTAATATAAAAAAAGAAAGTCAGTGACAAGGAATACAGAGATGCATTTATAAACATTTATTTTTACTAAGACATTTTGGTAAGCACTAGCATAGATAGGGTTATGCATTTAAATTGACTGTGTACTTTAAAGTAAATCAAATATTCCTTGAATTCAGAATAAAGATTAGTTTCCAAACTAACAAGTGGTTAGTAATTTCAGCTGCGGTACTGAGGGTAGAACAGGAAGACTACTTGACAATAAGCTCATGAAATGGTAATATTGTCTCTCCAACTCAAATCAAAACTTTCAGCCATCCTTTTTTTTTTTTGGTGGAGAGACAGTTGCTGTAGCTGTTGAGGCAGTTTTTGTGATTTATTTCAGAAAAGCTGAATGAATGTTACTTGCTATAAACATGCGGTTAGAAACGTATGCACTTTAAGCACAAAACACCATTTCATGCACAGAAGCCTAGACTTTCAAGTGTCAGGAAGAAATGTATTTCTTTCTCATGGGAAATCAATAGTGCAGCTACTTTAGCTGTATTTGTAATGATATTTGGGTTATAAACAGCCATTATTATGATTTAGTGGCAACAAATTTATTTTCTTGTCAAGCCACAAATGTCAGTAATTCTATATCATCGTTCAAAATAATGTAGCATGTTTAAAGCAACTTCCTGCATTCACATAACTCAGACATTGACAATGAACAGTAGGGGGCTGGAGAGTTTTTTTCAAGGGGGGAAAATCTGCAAGATAATCCCCAGTTTTAAGAATCTATTAAATTTCAAAACAGCCTCAAAACAACATACTTAGAATTTAACAAATAAAGGTAAATGAACCCAATAAAATAGATTTATTTAACACTTTAGCGCTCTGTTCTTTGTTCCAACTCCTTTGAAGGAAGTGCTGAGGTGCTAGAGTATTTCATAAATACATTTTATTGGGTTTAATTGCCATCATTTGTTTTATTAACATATTTTCCCTTTTTATCTATGGTTTTGCATACTTAGAATTTAAATGTGTAAGCTAAATTTTAGTTAGACTTGAATGAATGCCAGCTTAAGAAAGACCATCTTTTGGTCTGAATTTCTCCCTATTAAGATTTATACAATTAACTCCTGGCAACATGTAGACATAAGTATAAATTAATCGCCAACTGATGCAGGAAAAGGGCAGATGATAGATCTAAGATATTAATTTGATCTTTTTTAGCTACAGTAAGGATGCAAACAGAGTCAATTGAGATTTCAGTCTACCTGTTGAGATGCTGAACTTAACAAAAGCCTATACCTGAAAGCCATAGGTAGGATGGGGTAAGGAGGAACAGCTGTCTGAGGTCAAAGCTGTTAGGGGCCGCAATTGGTATGGCATTGCAGAATAGGAGTCGCTCATTTCCTGGAAGTCAGTTTTTCAATCAGTAACCATTTGAAATGCTGAGACCTGCTAGAGTGATTCCTGAAACACAGACTATATGGCCAAAAAATGGACTTACATACAGCAAGTAAGAGATTACCACTTCTCAGGTTATCCCTTTTTCTATGAGGTATGGTGAACTCAGAGTTGGTATATATAAGTTTGAGGGGTGTAGGGGACTTGTACCCTCTGCAAAAAATAAGGTTAAAGGAGAAGAGCGATTTTCAAGATTCACTCTTCTCCCGTAATTTTGGTCTTTTTTTTTTGGCTTGTCAGAACAGCATTTCAAGTGCCAAAATTTCAAAAGGGAGCCAGTGTAATCACGCTTGTTCACTGGTTGCTTCGATGGCCATGGATGCAATAGCATTACCGACTTAAGATATAACTGAGGTTGTGGCCATTAGCGTGTGCATTGGGAACTGTAGCAAGACGCTAGTGTAGCCTTTTGCTACAGTTTCTGCAAGGGGGTTTAAACAGTGAAAGAACCATTATATACATAATATAATGGTTCTTTTCCCAAAGGACATTTCTGGTCTTAAACTCTGGTTGAGGAGGGAGGCCTTCAACTGGGGGACTGCTCAGAATGCCAAATGTCCAAAACCACAAGTTTATATTAACATTTTTAAGCACTGTCTGCCGCAGGTGAACTATTACACTTTGTCATATAGTTGTCGATTTGTGACAGTGATCAATACACCGCATAGGATGAAAAAGAAAAAAATCAATTGTAAATACATATGCCTCACTTCTTCAACAACAGGAAAAGCTTAAGAATCACTGGTCAAAAGACTGTATGAACTACGTGGAATGTAACCCCCCTCATAGCAATAAAGAGACCAAAGCACTGCCCCCTGAATACCAAAATCTTCCTTAACTAAGCAAGACAATTAATACAGGCTATGCTTTTGATTTGCATTCTGCCATTTTCTCAGCACAATTACATGTGTGACTGTAAAACGAGGGACATACTGCTGAGTCATGTGAAGGAGGACACTGTGTGATCTAGCTGATGTGGAAGGTGTCACGCTGTTAATATTCTAGCAAGGTGCAGGCTTTATCACTGTGCACCATTCATTTCACTGACAATGCTAGAGATGCCAATTTCTTCTCTAGAAGTTAAGATAATCTTTTTTGTTTACTTTATCAAATGGGTCACCTATTTCTGCTCACATAACTTAGCTCTTTGATCTTGTCCCAGTAGGTTTTTTTTTTAATCATTTTATTTATTTACTTTTTTTTTTTTTTTTACCATAGGCTGTTCAAATTTTTTGTGCTATTATTCATTCTGACAGCTAAAGCCCTCCAGATGATATATAAGGTCTGATCATGACATACTTTCAGTAACGGATTTACCAATAATTCTGTGCTTCCATACAATATGAAGTTCTAGTGTTGATACACAAGACTTTTCAAACTTCACACATAAAATTTCTGCAAGGAAGAGATAAAAGTGACTAGATACAAACAAGACCATCATTTAGTAGATGAACTAAGAGAAATGGAGAGTTCATAAGTTTGCAAACCAAATGGTGAACAAATCTGCACTTTCTTCAGTTTTTTTATATCCCTTTTGAAGGGCTATTAACAATTCTCCGCCACAAGAAACAATTTTGGAATCAATTTAGTGGCTTTTGATATTACTGAAAGGTTTGGTTGGGTTACATAATCTTGATAGCTCAGCTATGACTCTTGCTTGCACATCCACAGATAGTTCCACAAATAAACTTCAGAGTTTAAATCTGAAAAAGACATGCATTTCTCTCCAGACTATCACCAGCACTCATTTTTCTTCTGCCTGTAAGTATGAGTTTTAAAACTGCACTAATATAGCTATAATCTGCTCAGATTGCTCAATCATCTGTATAATCAATGCCATCTTTCTTACCACCCACCATAGATGCACAGATGTACTTATACATACACACACAGACACACAAATTGAAATTATGACACAGCATTGGTTTCCTAAAACAGCAGCCGTGGTGGTGCAGCGGTTAGCGTTGCTGCCTTACAGCAAGAGGTTCTCCGGTTCGATCCTCGGCTGGGGTGCCTTCTGTGTGGAGTCTGCATGTCTTTCCTGTGGTCGCGTGGGTTTCCTCCAGGTGCTCCGGTTTCCTCCCACATCCCAAAGACATGCTGTAGGTGGATTGGACACTCTAAATTGGCCCTAGGTGTGAGCGTGTGCATGTGTGTGCCTTCTGTGGAAGGCTGGGCGCCGGGCTGGCAACTCGACACTGTAAAACTCCATTGCCAATCATGAGCGGACAGGTGATCCGCTGTGGCAACCCCTAAAAAAGCCCCATAAAAGCCAAAAGAAGAAGAAGAATTGGTTTCCTAAAACGGAAACATTCTAGGACAGGTCATCTCAAAAACTAAAAGAATAGCACCCTGTGACTCTATCTTTGCGGCACAAAGTCATACCTGAAAGCTATGTTTATTACTAGTTTCATGAGCCAAGAAAGTGAAACAAACAGATCAATACAAGCTCAAAGCATGGGAAAATTGACTTCACATAAGTTATCTACAAGTCCTCATAAAACTTATGCCAAGATATAAAAAGCACATTAAAGAAAGGCATTTTGCACAGCACCAGTTTTATGAGATAAAACAAACTTTAAGGAGAGACAAAGCGACTCAGCATTACATTAGTATTTACAAAATTAAGTAGGAGTGTTCCTCATAAAGATCAATTTGTTACCCATTTGGTAGCAACACACAGGTGTTACATTGACACAATTTTCATGTCATACAATTACTGAACAATTCTCACACTTAGGGTTACTACTCATTGTGTAACAACAAAAAACAGAAATAAGACGACCTTGGGACAGTGCAACCCACTAAAGTTAACCACACAATGTCAGCAATATGACAGGTTAACATTCGTTATATCTGGCACCCTGAATCTAAGTTTACCATATGGTAGAAGCTGGTCTTTTCCACAAGACCTGCAGCAGAAAAATAAACATAATGGATACAGAGGATCTTCCCCTGTATTGGGTGGGATAAGGACCCCACAGAAAAGCAATTTATAAATATCTGCTGAGGTTCAGGGTGTAGTTAGGAATTTGGAATTGTATGTCAACTTGCAATATGTAGCTCCCATTTCATGTTTCTAGAGAGCATGCCTTTTAATACTGGGGGGGGGACTCCTAATGCCTTCCAGCATGCTCTGAGGTTGCTGCTACCAGTATAAATCTCTGCCTCGGTGATATCTGCATCTTACACACACAGATTTTTCCATATATTGACAATTTATTCCTAATCACATCACAACATCCTCAAAGTTACAAATGACCTAGAAACAGCTTTCACCAATACTTAAGAATGGCTTTCAAATATGGATCTTCTCCAAAATCCAGATAAAATACATTCAATACTTTTCAAGAACAGTCCACCTCAAAGCAACTTACCACCCAACCTTACAATCCACTCAGCCCTTGGCATCACAGCTTAAAAAGTAGGCAACACAAAACTACTTCAGATAGTTACTGATCGTGTAGGAAATTCTAATTTGCATGTGGTAAAGCTGTTAGGAAGACTTGTCAGAAGCACTGTCAGAGGCAAACCACACCCAACAGACAAAGCCCACATCATGACAGCAACAAATCTCTTTTATGCAAGTATTACACTTAGTAAACTCTGTAACAGTCCTCTCTCTAGGCCTTAAACGGATTATAAAAATGCTGCAAATCTGCTACAAAACCCAGCAAAACGCAGAACTGTACTGTCCTTACAGTGTCTGGGTAGAGCTTTTTAACTTAATTTCACCAGGTTAAATGTGGTGTGTCACATTCTACACAAGCCTACCAAACTATTCCCCCTACAGACCATAAACTTACATGCCCACATTTATCCCTATGTCACAAATAAAATACTTGATTGAAAGTTACAAGTCTTCCAACTATCATGGAAAATACTTAAATTATGTGGTCCATTCTTGATATAATCATAAAAGAGAAATCTCAAAAATCAATTATTTTAAAAGTGGCTACACCATTCTTTAAATCAACAGGATCTGTAAGCTTAGAGAAAAAGATAATTAGTTGTTCCTGTGTTTTGGAGAATGTATCTAGTTCAATGAACCACAGTAATTAAATGCTACTAATATTTTGTCAGGGAAATCCAGTAGATGCTACGTACTACACCTTAAGTAAAGCAATATCATTAAACAAAATTAGGCTAACAACCACAAGGGCCTTTTTAAGCTTAGCCATGTATCCCAAATCTCTGACAAGTTCTCATACCCTTGATAAGTGTAAGCAGGGGTTTAGGAGATTAACCATTTACAGGCTGCCTGTGTCCATTAGAGACATAGATGCCAAGCCAGGGATGAATTTCCTGTTCCACATCCAGTTTTCCAAGTTACACTTGAATTGCGTTAGGGAAGAACTCTGCTTCACATGGTTGGTGAGCCTGTTCCATAGATGGGGTAATCTCTGGGATACATACCTGTCTCTCCAGCAGGTCCTATTTATATCACAGGCAAGGTTTAAGTCTTTAGAACAGGTAATTCTGGTACTGTTTGTTTTGTGGATATGCAGAAGGTCCATCAGAGAGGGGTCTGACAATGCCTTGTATGCCAGGCATAGATCGCCCCTCAACAGCCTGTAGAAGACACAATACAGGGGTAGGGTCCTGAGGTTGCTTGCACAGGACATTTTACTTACGCCCTATATTCTTTAAGTGAGGAACCTCTGGGGATGCTCCACTTGTTTGATGTGCCTAGTTAGGTACATACCAAAGGGAGCACTGCACTCGATAGGTCTAATGAATTCTGAACACAGTGCAACAATGACTTCTTTGAACCTAGATGCCAAGGAATAATTGTAAAAGAAGCCTAGCAATACACAAGCATTGCTTAACTGTTTAATTAATAGGTGCTGTGGTTTTATCATCAGTTTATTTATTTGCCTCTGTTAACCAGGAAAGTCCAACTTGGTAGAGATAATTTTCAGCAAAGCCTGGGAAGAAAAGCTCCAGCACAAATCACATGAAAAATCAGAGAGACATTTTATGCACACACTATCTACACTGACATACGTGTGTGTGCGTATATACACGCCCACACATATAGATATATACAGCTATAGATATATATATATATATATATATATAGTTATAGATACAGTCAAAACACACACTTAACATGTGCTTGAGCAAAAGGGTTGAATTAAAATTGAACAAAGACAGTAAAACATCCATCCAGAGCAAAGACTACTTATTAAAAGTAATATTATTTACACACTGGATGGCACGCTTTCTAAGAATTTACTTGAATTTACTTGAAAAAGACCACACACGTAGAGAACAGTGTTTAAAATACTGAGAAGGGTAGCCAAGAAGTAGTGTGGTTAGAAGAAAAGGAGAACACAGAACAGTATAGAAGAGATGGCGAGGAAGAAAAAAACGTGTGGAAACCAAAGGAAGGAAAAGGGTAAGATAAAGAGTGATTAAAAGTTGAAAAAGTAGACAGGATCACGGCTAAGCTGGTAACTTCTCATGAATGACACAGTGTCTGCACAGAAGGGCAGCATTAGCTAAGTGATGTCATCCTTGTCCCCAGCTTCAGAATGTCAGAGCACAAGACGAAGCAGATCCTGAGGCATGAGAAAGTATGAGGCAGAATATTCAAATAATAGGCTGCCGACTTTTAAGCCTCGTGAGGCTGCAAGGAGCAGCAGTTCCTAATAAAACATTATGTCTACCTTCTATATGGGTAAGCTGTTTATGATCACAAAAATAAATGAACAGACTGACCTTAAATTTGGGATGAAAATAAAGCACAGCCAGCCTACAGCAACTCAGAATGCTGAACTGTCACAATCAAATACCTTATCCAATGTTAGACAAGAGTAGGAGTCAAAGAACTTGGAATGGGGGTATTAATAAATGGAATGGATCTTGAAATAAACTACTTGCACTTGCCTGTAGGAACAATAATATTAAGAAACATAATATTTTACTCTAAACATGCTGGGCAATGCTGGCAAGAGTAGCTTTCATATGGGCCACTATCAAGGCAAAGATAAAACTAGTATCATACCTCTCAACTATCAACTGTCCAGATTTTTGCCTCATATTTTTGGTCGGTTCCTCATAAAATTTGTGGTTTTCTGGATTTTTGTTGAAAATCAGTGAAGACTGAATTCACTAAATAATGACAAACATTTGAGTTTCAGACTTCATATACTTAAGAAAATGCATAGTAACACAAGGTCTTTTATTACAGAAACTTTCTAAGTTTGTAAGACCAGTATATAACATTTGTCCCTATTTTTGTGGCTTTATCCCATTATTATTTTTGTCTTTGTCCACATTATTTTGTGCCAAGAGGTTAAAAGCTATGACTGGTAACTTCAGATAAGGTACATATTTCACTGCGAATTTCTATCGTAGTCACAATAAGAAATGCTATGAGGTATGATTTGGTAGGTTAGTGGCCATTGCTAGAAGGCAGAATCTAAATTAACAAAGATGCTCATTAGTCTGGCATACCTGGTCATATCTTAGTACTTAAAAGTCGGCTCAAAGATTAAGTGTTTCTCTTCAGTAAATGCTCTTCATTCTGTTTAATCCAAATCAAGTGTTCCGCACACACAGAAAATGAAACTTAAGTAGTAATCCTTCTGATTTCTGAAAGAAGCTGTTTCTCGACTCACTAGTATGACTTTTGTAAAATCTCATGTTATTTCCTTCTAGTATTTGACATGAAATCTTTGACACCATGTAGCTGCTAAAAAGGGGTAACTACATCTCAGACTTCTAAAATCTTATAAAAACTAATTAGGCCAGTCACTTGATTCTAGCTGCTGAACTAGTACAAAAAGATTTAAACTTGGGTATTGAATGCAGTCAGTATTTTTATAAGTGTGTGCTTTTATTCTCAGATGACCAAATTGAATGCCTGAGGTGAAAAATTTGGCTTGGAACTACAGTGTTTTTTCTGATGCATATTAAAAAACAGTAAAAAGCTATTGTTTCAAGTATAATATTCAAATAAAGCTTAAAAATATTCTATACAAGACATGGTTATGACCCTGCAAAAAAAAAAAAAAAAAAAAAAAAAAAATCACTCTTGGAAAATATAATTAAAGAAAAAAATCAAAATATACTCTGCGCAAGTAACATAGCATTTAACATGCTCTTCTCTCACCACACTGAACGCTCTGTCCCTTTAAAATTACAAACAGAAAGTGAAAGCATTAACTGCAAAAGGAATCCTGTAGTATGGCAGTCGACACCAGGTCATCTTGGGGTATAATAAGTTGGAAAATACTAATAACCATTTAAACTAATGCAGGAATATTAAAACTGTAAAACAGATCAAGCCATGACGGAAATCAATTATTTATTTTTTTACTTTAGAAACAGCTGCCTTTTAACCAACACGCATCCTTGGACATCAGAAATAGTAAGACAGGTAGTACATGGTGTCAAAGCCATGGTCTCAAGTTAAATGCAAAAAAATGCGTAGTAATCCCCTTTGGAAAAAACAGAGTACCCGCAAACTACAACATAGGAGGTAATCCCCTGAAATCTGAAGAAGAAATAAGGGATCTAGGGACCCAAGTAGATAGCCAGCTTTCCTTTGATAACCATGTTGCCAAAGTGGTTAGAAAATCCTTCTATGTGACCCATCTGATGATGAAAGGGTTCGCATCAAGATCTAAGGATGTAATGGTGCCCCTCTACTGTTCCCTCATCAGACCCATTATTGAGTACAATGCACCAATTGGAATGTACCTGGCTAGACATCTCCAGCAGCTGGAGAGACCACAGAGGTACCTAACCAAGAGAATTACTTACCTCAAACAGTTGCCCTATGCAGCACGATTGAAAAAGCTAAGACTGTTCTCTGTTGCATACCGCTTTCTCAGAGGCAATCTCTGTCTAACATACAGAGCCATGTCCAACCCAGAATTGTTGAACATGCTCCATCTTAGCAAAACCAAATCTACTCAAGCTACACGCTCTAGGGATATAAACCTCAACACAACAATGAATAGAACATGCTGGAGGGATAGATTCCCTTCGCAGAGACTTCCCTTACTATGGAACAGGGTTCCGATCTACACAAGACAGAGCCCCTCACTATCACTCTTCAAGAGGAACCTTGATGAGTGGGTGGGTAACAGAAAGTTCACACCGGGGATCACACCAACAGCACTACCAGATAGGGGCCAAGGGTACTAGCTGCTAGTACAAGGGTCTAGGGAACTACTAAAAAGGCGGTGAATACCGCACAACTTGGCTGGGCTAATATATGCCTTCAGGCAGATAGCTCAGTACGAACCAATGAACCTATATAAACACACCCATGTTTGCACTCGGCATACTGCTACAGCAGGTAGTTCTATACCCAGCTCAAATTATGTTTTATTAGTGCACTTTATTAGAAATCACTTTAAAAAAATAGATGAGATTTACACAAAGAAATACTGCATTATATCCTCTACCCCCCCCCCCCCCATGTGAACAACTGTAATAAATATTCTACTGCCCAAGTATGAACAAAGAGTCTAGACATGGAAAAGGATCAGGAGGAATTCTGATTTGGAATTCACCACATGAAGAGATTCAAACACAGCAAAATGTAAACAGAAGTAAATCATACTTTTTGAGCCTGTACTCTGCCTTCCCATGAGGCCTATTTCTTGCCTTAGTGCATTTTTCCAGTATAAAGACTTATAAATGTCAGCTGAGGCCTGGTGACTAAAGGGACTCCAATGACAGAAATATGATTTTTCTCATCGATGCTGCTGTAAATACATTTTCATTCACAGCAGGCAATAACAAATTTAACTAAACCAAGAATCAGTCTTTCTCAACTATGAAGACACTTCAACTCTAATGAAAACGTGCTGGGGATTTAGATATACATAAAGTCTTTTCCACACTATAGAGAGAGAGAGAGAGAAAAACAAAGAGCATAAATTGTGTGTGTGTGCATGCTTATGCTATGTAGCTCTGTGAAATTGCTATTTGTTCAACAGAGTGAAGTGGCTGGAAATTTGGTCAAGTGCACTTTAATCGAGTGTGGGATATGCTGAAAGGAGGAAGATGTATTGCATTTGCAGTATAAGTGCGGATTTCATTGTTTTAGTTATACTGAAACTTTAGGTGTTGGAGAAGGAGTGTGTGTGTGTGTGTGTGTGTGTGTGTGTGTGTGTGTGTGTGTGTTAGTTTTTCAGGTTAAAGTTAGAGTAAGGGCCAGGTACTTGTTCGAGTACCTTGTACTGTGGTAGTGACACAGAAAGGGCTTTTCTAAGGTAAATCAATGCTTTCCTGCCATCCTTTACTAATGTGTGCAAATCCTGCCCCTAACACCACTCCTGCATCCTGTATTACAAAAACCCTTTCCATATCACTACTACAATTCAGACAAGCATATTTCTCAAATGTCCAGATTTTCGCAGAATGCTGAGATTGTTGCCTCATATTTTTGGACTGCTACTCATAAAATGTTTGTTCTTCTGGCAACTCAGTGAGGACTGAATGCCGAAAATAATGTCAGACATTTCAGGTTTAGACTTCATACTCTTCAAAAAAAAATTCATGCTAATGCATAATTTTCTATGTTTATAGGAGCAATAACTGTCCCTATTTTATGTGTCCTTGTCCCCCCTATTTTTTATGGCTTTTTCCAAATTTCTTGCACTAAGAAGTTGACAGGTATACAGACAAGTCAGGTCAAATTAAAATTTAATGGTTTGGTTTGGGTTATGAGATTACAAAAGAAAGCTGTTCAATTTTGTAGTATTTAGTTCTTGCGATGTCTTGCGTTTTTGGTAATTTCATTGTTCGAACTGCTGATGTCAGTTAAGTGTGTTTCAAAGTTTTTATAGCTTCATAGGTAAGTACTAAGCTAGCTGCCCTTGTGGGACATTTTAAGTCTAGACATTTTCCCTCAAAGATGAGAATCCAGGCCTGCACCTTGTGTCAGTGAGGTAAGCACCTTAACCACTATGTCAATACATACACACACACACACACACACACACACACACACACACACACACACGTATATATAGCACTGTACACACACACACACACACACACATTATATATATATATATATATATATATATATATATATATATTATTAATTATAGCTTTCCATAGCATGTCATTTTTATTTTAGCATGGCCACTAATGAGTCAATGCAAAAGCTGTACATCTCCATACTGAAGCTGTTACCTTGGAATTTATAATAGTGCTGTGAAACCAGTCTGGTCTGCATTCAGGTGTAAGACAACTTCTCAACTTTAACAATAGACATGAGAATACAGAGTACAATCAACTACATAAAATGCTGTAAGTTTCCACAATTAAAAAAAAAAAAAATCTGAGACAAACACATTGCTTTTGTCTTGCACTGTTTATGCCCGAGACAGACTCTCAAGTTCATTACGATCTTACGTATCTCTGTCCTTTACATACTGAACTAAAATAATATAGGCTCCTGCAAATACTACAGATTAGAAATATGTATAAAACCCATTATTCCTGAGTTGTAATAACTAACAAGCTTCTAAACTTCCAAATAGCATGGGATGAGTCATTTAATGATGATGCAGTCATGACTCGAAATATCTAGAAGTGTTTGCTGGAAGCACTTAAAATTCTGCACCTCTGAGTCATTTTTTATTATGTACAGCAGAATCTAAAATGCATAACTGAGATACAATCAGTGTTTAACCAGGCATAACAGCCAGCAACTGATCTCTGTAACAAGTCACTAAAAGTTCTCCTGCAGTGTCACCATAGTTCATAGGTGTGTACTAGGCTAACGGCCCTGGAGCCTATATAAGCCTAGCCCAAGAAGATTCCCCTGGCATCATGCCACCCAAAGTTAGTTCCCAGTTGTATAAAATATTCTGATAAGGTGCCACTAGCATCCATCCCTAACAAGGATTCTATTTTTAAATTGTTCATTCATCCTGTACTTTTTCCTCTTCAGGGCTGTATGGGAACTATACCCTATCCTGGCAAGCAATGGGTACAAGGCAAAGCACTAGTGTTTTAAACACCGATTAATTACTAATATGAATTGTGCCACTTTACCCAAGTACGCCTGGCAAACTAATTATAAAATTTTGACTTTTTTCATACGTGCAGGGCTTTATTTTAAATGTATGCTTTATAAACTTATCCCTACTATAAAATGTAGTTTAAAGGAGAAAATGGGACAAATGAGGATAACAAGGAAGAAGTACAGGAGAACCTGATGGATTAACAAGGAATTAAGGTACAAGGTCCTGATGAGACATCTCTGACTCTATTACAGGAATTGGGAGTGTTTTTCAGTTAATGACTAACAGCACATTGTAATTTCTCACTGTGTCACCACAGAATCAACTGGTGATGTTGCTTCCCCTTATGTGAAGGTAGTTGCAGTTTCAAGGAAAAATGTCAGACACATCAGACTGGTATAGCTCCTAAATGATAACTGACTTCTGAACAACAGCATGGCTTCAGAAAAGCAGTGACCTTGCCAGTTCAACCTGAACCATTTCTAAAGTGGACTAAGAATCTCTGGATGTAATATAGCTGGACTTACAATAGACTTCTAACACTGAACCACACTGGAGGTTAAGAAGAAGATTCCCGTAAACCTTGGTTAAACAACCATGTACTACTCCTAAACCCATCCAAAACAAAAAATATGTTTCAAACCTCACAAAAGCAGAAAAACTACTATAAAATCTCAACATCTCAGATCAAAATGGTATCCCAACAGAAACAATCACATCCTTTAAATACAGCAGGGCCAGTTACTTAACTTCCATAACCACAACGAAAACACAAGAACAAATATAAACTATTTTGTTCCTGGAAAATACCTCCCTTTTCTCTCCAGCCCAAATAAAGCTGCAATAGGCAAAGGAGTATCCAAGCTCAATTTGAATACAAGGTCACATCATAGCCACAGTTTCTATATATTTAAAAAAATGTATGCACTCTACCATCCACTGAAAACAAAACCTGGAGATTCTTTTCCCAACCCCCCCCCCCCCAGAAATACCATTGCACCACCCTCTCCAAAGCCAAACAGCTCCCAGACACCTACATTGTTGCGCTACTCCTAGGGTTTCTTCTTTTCAAACTACATCAACCATACATCTTCCACGCTCTTGCTGCCAAGTTCCATTACATGAACATGCCCACAAACTCCTCAATTTCTTCCAACTAACTCCCACTCGCCAAACCTCCCATAAAGCAACTGCACTGCAATGACCACTCCTTCTCCATTCTTAGACAAGTGCAAAAGTTGGACAATTCTTCCTCTCTCACCTAAAAGAAATCTCATATTTCTCCATTATCAGAGCAGAACTCAGAAGACACCTCCCATCAAAAATCTGAATGCAAGTGCTTTTTGATTGGACTCATCACCTAACCCTCCCTCACATGCATCATTTCTACTTCCACCCCCTGTTTTTACCTCCTGCTTACCTCCCATATTTACAAAAAAAAATTAATGCCCATTTGGTTTTTATCTTCTGTTAACAATGTTTGCTTATTTTTCAAATGTGTGCTGCACTTTGTACCTTCTGGGATTATTCTGTGTTAGTGAAATAGTTTGGTTTTATTTAATTAATTAATTTATTTATTTGTGAATTTCTTCACCTGGGGTGTGCCTGGATCTATTGTGATTAATGTAGCACCACAGTAAAAAAAAAAATCTTAAGTAAATAAAATAAATACATTTCCATGATTCAGTTCTGTTTTCCTGTAACATCCCCAACCCTGACTGTAACAAAAATCTTGGCCTTCTAAGTTGTACAGAACATGATAAAACACGTCAGCACAAATCTGAGTAGAAACGTGCTAGTATATAAGTTACCAGTCCTAATGACAAAAAAATGTTGGTACTTGTGTATTATAGTAACCACATTCTAAACAACTGTGTGACTTTGCGTTTGGCTCATTTTCTTAACAGAAAAGAAATCCTGCATCTGCAAATAAGTTGAGGAAGCCCTAAAATATAACTTCCTCAGATAACAGTGACACTTTCACAGCAAATAAAAAAAATAAAATAATCTGTGAAATTTATCTCGTGTTGCTTTTCTCCATGGTTCTTTGCTGACAAACGGTTACTGGCTAGTTTGGACATTCCTGGTAAAGAAATGTCAGTACTTACATTGTAAGTACATATAAATGCATAATGAACTTTAGCAAACTAGTCATGACAACTTTTCTTGTGAGCTTTAGCATCTGATATTTTAGGAGAGGCTATATAACTTCATAATGCATACATTTTCAAGATAGCCAGGTAGTCTTGTTCCTACGTTCTAAGCCAGTCTGAACCTTGATTCTTTAAAAAAGTTATCAGTTTTACAGTTACACTTAACACACCTTTGTAAGTTTAGCACCAGTTTAACAACAGTTGTCTGTGCCAGAAATGATAATTAAGGGGGGATGCAAGACAGAACTCCTTCTAATGACCGCTAACAAGGAAGAGGATCATTAATGAGCTCTACAGATTACATTCAGAGAATTAAAAGATCTGGTGAAAGATTCCTTTCTAGTTTTTTTTTACTGTCAAACTTTTAGCGTTATCCAACGATGTTTTGCTTCATGCCTGGCCACCGTTGGTCACAGAAGCAGGATTGCTTTTCAGTTTGCAGAATGAGCTACCTTGACTGTCGTTTATTATGTGGTTGCGATAATACACAAGTCATTTTTTTACGTATTATCGCATGAAGTAAAGCCTCCTTGAATAACACTAAAGGTTTGACAGTAAAAAAAAACAAGAAAGGAATGTTTCACCGGTTCTTTTCAGTGCTACACACCAGTCACACAGTGTTTTAGACTGTGGTTGCAATAACACGCAAGTACCAACATTTTTGTAGTAAAATGACTGAAAACAGTATTGTACTCTGTATCTGGCTAAATTGCACATCTGCTGCTAATTAATTTATTCCATTTGTTTGTAGTTATCTGTATTGTCCCCAGTATTACCCATGTTAGGAAGACGAGGCTCGAGTTGCACAGATCACAGTACAACAAAATCTCATGTTGTGGCCACTGATGTAACCTGTTGCCCTACTGAGACATTCTTGCAAAACTACAGGCAAAGAAATGCAAGGAAGTACAGATGGAAAAATCATGAAACTAAATAACCCATCTTCTTTCACTGACAATCATGACTGTTAATCTACAGCTTGTAGGTCTTAAATTGCTGCAGATTCTACAGTCTGATATAACAGCATACAAATATGTTTTGTTTTTTTTACTGTATTAACCAATTAATCTAGTATGATCATCATGTTATCCTGTTTTTGCAGGGCTCTTCCTTGGGGAAAAAAATACTTTGTCTGTCCAAAATAGTGTCACAGTAGCCAGTGTCGAGCCTCATACTGCTCAGTTCTTTGCGTCAGTTCTTAGCTGGGGTGCTCTATGTGCAGAGTTTGCACATACTCCCTTTGTGGGGGGGGGGGGGATAACCAGGTGCTTCAGTCTCTTCCCATATTCCATAGGTGAACAGGCAATCGTTTACATTTCCTGCATGAGTGTGTATAATGTGAATCTGAGCAGGAGCCAATCCATCTTCTGATGAGTTGGCAACCTATTCAGAATGAGATTCAAGTGATTAATGCTCCCCGAGTGTTAGGACAGACTTCAGCTCTACTGTTACCCTGTAATGGATTAAGCAGGTAATCACTGCATGAATGACCAAGTGAAAATGTCAGAATGTTCTGGCACTACGTTTACTTTCCCAGGGGACTTCAATATTCTGCGAGTTCCAACTTCCCATGGCCTACAAGCAGCAGATGTACATCCAAAGGAATCAAACCGACTGTCATTAAACCGGCTCAACCTTATCTACTGACTAATGTATCCCTATGGAACGGGTGTCTTCTCTTGTTACTTATAGTACAACTGTAGAAATACTGCAATGCTCTTCTACTGGATAAAAAAAGTCTGCATCAAGAAGACAGTTTTTCACTTGAACAAGGAATGCTGTATACCTGGTTCAATCTGCATAATTTTTCAGCATCTGTGCTTTATTACATGACTTTATTGTTTCATGACAGCCACTGTGGCTCATTTACTTCACAACAGTAAAGTAGCACTTTGATCCTAGAAAATAAATTTTAGTGCTGCAGGACTTTCAGGACTTTTTGTTTGCTTGCACTTGTTAAGACTCAAACAGACAAACACTAATGTGCTTTCAGTTCCACAGCAGCTGCATTCTAGTAAAAAATTACTTTGTTCTCTTCAGCAATGCCATCTATGAATCTGGGCACATCCTTGCAGCTGTGTGTCTGATGGTTGTGCTTCATTCCAACGTGACGACTATAGGGGACTAATTCACCAGTCTCATTATTCACCTCTGTCACCTCATTAAAAGTCTAAGATCTTCATATGCACACCTAGATAAGTCTCAGTCTCTTCTTTCTGTTCAAATTACCCGTCTCACAAGTTACACTCATATTGCTACCTTCATACAAGAAACCTATAATCACATCAGGGGAAAACAGCTCAAGAAAGCTTACACAGCCGAATAGCTGACTAGCCATCTCTGCGCTTTCACTCATCTGCCTCCTTCCAGCTATACAGTCCTGATCTGAACACATCAAATGACTGTCCCATCACCATGCACTGTAGCAGCAACACATTCCATCTTACAACAACCAACTCTTGGTGGGGAGGGCAATTTAACTACCAAAAGTGACCAATACATCGCTCCTTTTCTGCAACTCCAGACCTCCTCCCTTCTCATTCAAAATTTGATGCACCCACATCCAATTTCCCCGTTCTTTCTACTCCTCCACTGTATATGCATGTACGAGGTAGTCAGGCTGGTTTTGCAGCTCACAACATATCAATTTTATCAGTTCACTACTGATCTGTACAGCATCCCTCTTAACTGTCCAGAACTTGCAGAATGCCCAGATTTTTGCCTCATATTTCTGGTCTGTTCCTCATAAAATTTGCAGTTTTCTTATAAATCATTGATGACTGAAGTCACTAAATAAGCATTCTAGTTTCAAACTTCATGTCCTTCACAAAAATGCATGCTAATGTAAAAAGCATATATATTTTTTCTATCACCACTCTAAATTTAAGAGAGCAATATTTAAAATCTGTCCCTGATTTTAGGACTTTGTCCCATCATTTTTGGTTTTGTCAGAGTTCTTGGACTAAGACGTTGAGCTGTACAATAAATAAAATTTCCCTCACTGTGCACAGTATTTTAGGGTGAACAAAGTAGTACCCTGAACATTCGTGAGATCACTTCCATCATTTCTGGTTTTGTTGAGCACATCAACACTTGCTTTCTAAAACATACAATATGCCTTTTTATCAATGTATATAATCACTTCATACCCCATTATATTAGAAGACTTCTTTGCCACAAAGATTGGCTATATGAATCACACTGTACAGCACCGAGTAAATGGTCCCATTGCAATTTTCTGGAAGGGGAGACTCTGTTCTAAAACTTTTGTCATCTTCCATAATGTACTATTAATTAAAATGCAAATTACAAGGGTGCACATCAGTACAAACAGCAAATCAGCAAAAACTGCTAACAGCCTTAGGTTGCACAGCAACAGAACCTCTAGTGCTAAACCCTGTAATGATGCAGGATAAAACTCGTACACTGAAAGTTAAAATGCCTTGCCCAGCTGTAACAACTTGATCATATTATGCTGCAGTCTTGCAGTGTCATGCGCACAAAATATACTTACATATAGATACATATAAAAAAATGCTATACAGAATGTTTACTTAAAGCTTACACATTTGTTAAGAGTCTAATGGAGTTACTTAATACCAGAAAGGGCAAACTGGACATGGGTACATACAATTTTGAATGAGAAGGGAGTAGGCCTGGAGTCACAGAAAAAAAAAGAAGAGTCTTGTAGGGGGCACTTCTGATTTAATATAAGCAGTAGGAGGCTTGAGCACACACAGACATATTACTCTGCTCACACCACCATCCCACTACTGCAAAGGAGTGCTGTCAGGCTCCTGCCAAAGAAATATTACTCTGGTCACACCACCACCCCACTACTGCAGTGGAGTGCTGTTTAGGCTCCTGCACAAAGAAATATTACTCTGGTCACACTGCCATCCCACTACTGCAGTGGAGTGCTGTTTAGGCTCCTGCACACAGAAATATTATTCTGGTCACACCGCCATCCCACTACTGCAATGGAGTGCTGTTTAGGCTCCTGCACACAGAAATATTACTCTGGTCACACTGCCATCCCACTACTGCAATGGAGTGCTATTAAGGCTCCTGCACACAAAAATATTACTCTGGTCACACTGCCATCCCACTACTGCAAAGGAGTGCTGTCAGGCTCCTGCACACAGAAATATTACTCTGGTCACACTGCCATCCCACTACTGCAATGGAGTGCTATTAAGGCTCCTGCACACAGAAATATTACTCTGGTCACACTGCCACCCCACTTCTGCAAAGGAGTGCTGTCAGGCTCCTGCACACATTACTCTGGTCACACTGCCACCCCACTACTGCAAAAGAGTGCTGTCAGGCTCCTGCACAGAGAAATATTACTCTGGTCACACTGCCATCCCACTACTGCAATGGAGTGCTGTCGAGCTCCTGCTGTAAATTTCTAAGTTCACGTGCAACCAAAATTGTTAAACAAGAAAGCAATGTAAAGGAAACTGGTCCAAATGAACAAGGCTGCACTGCAGCTAAACCACATGCATAAATACAATATCACAACTTTAACTCTTCTCCTGGTGTGGACCAAAGTTAGTTTCAAAGTAGCCTAGAGAAGGAAGTGACTACAAGAAAACATAATAAATGGAAAACTAAATTTAGTATGCATACTTGATTACAGTTATTTGTTGGCATTTGTTTACTAGGATAGTCCACTGGGTCAGTATGAGCCCATTTGTAGAATTAATTATTTTTCGAAAGTTTTAGAATACAGGATTCAAAGATGGATCTGTTCATGAGTTCGCTGATGGGGTAGGCAATAACTTTGGCCAATAGTGTTAGATATTCTGTGGGCAGGTTATCAGCTGCGGTGGAGGAAGGTTTGAGAAGTAGTCTTTTTATGGTATTAGGTGGAATGGGTTTAAGGGTGAAGGTGGGTGTGGAGTGGGTAGTTGCTTTACAAGAATTTAAAAAGGTCATAGTGGAAGGAGGGTTAACGGGATAGGATTGTCCTAGTGGAAAGATGGTGAATGGGATAGGATTGTCTTAATGGCATATTATAATTAGAACTATTTGAGATTAGACCACATTGAAGTTGGAGAAAGTTGCCAGTAATGTTTGATATATTGTTGATAAAGTGAGAGTGAAGAGACTGGCTATTTGTGATGGAGCTTTATCGGGGTATGGACATGGATTGCTTTTAGTACCAGGGCTTAGAAGAGAAGTAATGGATGTCCAGAATTTTCTGGGGTTCTACTTGTGATTGGTTTGAACTTTTAGATAATACTACGTTTTAACTTTGGTTACTTTTTTTTTTTTAAATCTGGTTGCAGAGCTGCTTGAAATTCAACAGGTCTGAAGGGTTTTTATTTTTCAGCCATTGTTTCCAAATTTTGTCCCTAGTTACCATCAGTCTTTAGTTGGCTTAACCACGGAGCATGGCTGGTTTTGATTCTTTTTACCCGAAGAGGTGCAAGACTGTTCAGTGTTAATAGAAATATATTAAAATAATTCACTGTATCATCTAGAGGTAGTATTTTTGGATGCTCCAGTTCAATTTTTTTAATATATTGATAAATGTCTGTAGTTTGAAGTTAGTCAGATTCCATATTTGTTTGTAATGATGTTCCTTTTGTAAGGAGGGAAATGTAAAGGCAGGGAGATGGTCACTAAGTGCATTTGGCAGAGTAGCAGCTGCAGAGATTTTACTTGGATCAGTAACTAATATCCAGCCTAGGATGCAACCTTTCTTATTACTCTTGTTGAATATGTTGGAGTTGTGATGAGGTGGGTGAGGTGAAATAGGTTTATGTTAGAGGAAGGGAATTTAGAGCAGAAGTTTAGCATGTTAATTATGCTTTTTCCCAGAATTATGGTTTTATTTTAAGTGTATTAGAGATCCAGGCAAGGATCTCTTCCATAATAGGTATGCTGTTGCTTGGGGGGTATATATAGAACTATGATACATACTCTTTTGGAATTGTTTATTTTTAGAAAAGAAAAGATAATTTCGACATTAGAGAACTGTGGAATAATATTCGAGTACGAGATTACATTGTATGTGTTAGAGAAAAGGAGTCCTATACCACCTCATTCTGTGAAATCTATCTGACCTTATGGCATTGAAGCCTGGAAGGAGAAATTCAGAGTCTTTTATATTAGGTTTGAGCTAGGTCTTGGTAGCAGCAATAAAATCTGGTTGATATTGGGATACTCAGGCATGAAAGTCAGTGATTTGGTTACGAATACTTTCAAAGTTTAGTGTAACAATATTTAAGGATTTACAGGAGTTAGGGGGGTTGGATAGAGATGAATTGGTTCCTGGATTATGGTGGATATCACCACATAGGGGCAAGTTTGAGAATCTAGGAGAGTAAATGAATGGTAATTGGTTTCTTTTTGATCTGCTAAGGTGGTTCTGATGTTAGAGGGTACTGCGTTGTAAAGAAAGAATTATCAATTTAAGGAAAAAGTAGTGGACTTATTTGAAACAGGGTGGGGGATATATCAGAGTAGCTCTGTCATGGGTTAGTTTGAAAGGATGCGATATATGAATGCATAGAGAAAGAGGAAATAGAGTTGAGTGCTGTATGATTTAACAATAGAAAGAAAAACAGGATGAAATGAGAGAGAAGCAATATATTTATGCTTGTGAGAGACACTAAGGGGTGGTGGTAAGAGGTGGCTTTAGTGAGATATTTGATTGCAGAGGGAAGCAGAGGTTAGAGTATAGAAGAATGTAACAGAAGTAATGGGAGTGCAAATAAACAAAGTGGGGAAATGCAGGTAAATTTAGTGAAGTGCTGTAGAATATGAGAGAGAGAGAGAGAGTTAGCAAGGGCAAGGAGGATGATAGATTTGGGTAACCTTGAGCTTAAGTGCGGGTGAGGTACTAGAGGAGGTTTGGTTATGGATGGGAGATAACTGATAAAGGGGTGGGGGTATGCAAAGTGCGACTCTTAGCATTATAAGATCGGAGTGAGTAGTATAAGAATGTGGGTAAATTAGAGCATGATGATGTTTCACTGGTGGGGTCTAGGTTCTACTAATCGCATGACTGTTTATTTTATGATGCATTTTTACATGTGCATATTTTCTGGAAACTGGAAGGTATAGCAATGAGAAGTACGTATTCAAGTTTGAGTAGCAGGATGAGAGAATACAAGTCTATACAAATGTTATTGATGTAAATTAAACATTGTTCCAAAGATATGGTATGAGGTAATTTCAGTGTGTGGTGTACAGAGTATGGTGACTGCTTGTCATTCTCAACATGGGTGTTTCTGCCTGACATATAATTACAGAACAAACAAACATGTTCATCTGCAAAACCTTGCTTCGTTAATTTGGTGATTAGGTGAGTGCATTCACCCTGAATGAACTCTTTCTTTAGATCAATAAATACAGCCCCTATCAAGTGTCTTTTATCCATGTTATGGAGCAAAAGACAAGTAGACTGCAAGAACATTGATTCTGTATTAAAGCTAGGATGAAAGGTATACTATTTTAATGAGGTAAGGACATGAAATGCATTAGATGAACAGCACTAATGCATTACAGTAAAGGCTTCACTCATACTGTGGTGCAAAGAAAGAAAACTGTATGGAGTAAAATGCAATATGCACAGGAAAGAAAACAGCACCGGCACTAGTAAAGGGAAAAGCAAATAAAATGGGTAAAGGTAGCAACTGGAAAAGTTAGAAAGCTTCGGAAATGTTGTAGTAGAAGAGACAAAAGAGCAATATCTCCATGAAACTGAGCAGCAACTGAGAATGACTATTACAAGGATATGCTTTAAGGGCACAAAGACTCAACAAGTGATTCTAACAAAGTGACAACCTCTAAGATAATGGTTTGATGTGAAATGTATGCAAAGTGTTCATAGATATACCTTGTGGTAACCTTTCTGCATTTAGAGACAGCCCTACCATGGTGTTTGTGTACAAAGATGAGCAATACCACTATTGCGGGGTGTCTCTACAACCAGCAGTACCAGTATCACTGTGGGGTCTCTCTGCAGCTAGCAGTACCAGTATCAGTGTGGGAGGTCTCCAGAGCCAACAGCACTATTGTGGGGTGTCTCTGCAGCCATTCTACATGCAAAAGATGCAGTCTGGGAAGAGGCACATACTAAATTGCCATGTGGTCTCCCTCCAGAACTACTTGCTGTAAGGATAAATAAAAGGTAGCATTCATTCATCCTGGTTGAGGTAAGTGTTGGGGAGTTTAGTGGTCAAATAGTAATGGGGGGGTGTACATGATTGTATGTGAGGAGCTGCATGTGTGAACGTGTGTGTGTGCCTGCTTGGGAGGTAACAGTAGGGAGTTTAGTGAAGGTGTAGGTTAGGTGTTTGTATGTGTGAAGGTATGTATAAAGAATGTGTGTGTGTGTGTGTGTGTGTGTGTGTGTGTGTGTGTGTGTGTGTGTGTGTGTGTGCGTGAATATTTGTCTTGGTGGGAGAGTGAATGAGGATGATGCCTGTCCTAAGACTATGTGGACACTGACAACTTACTGTTAGGAAAGTGCTGATCTGCACTATCAGTAGTTAATGGCAATTCAGAAACATGCAAATTTGTTGATAATGAGGTCTTGCCTCATTGTGGCTACTGTCTTTGGCCTGTCATGGAAACAGGGCCTTTCAGCATCACAGAACAGCAGAGGGAGTGAGCAGATTAAGTACATGCATGCTTTAAGAATGCTTAAGTATGTAATACTGGGTGCCTGTGTTAATATTATTTTTGTTCAGTGCTACTGGTAGGTATAATATCTCCACCTGTCGGAAAGCTTTCAAACTACTGTCACAGACAATTTACATGGTGTTGTGCAGGTCAGGTAAAGTGAAGACAATTAAAAAGCACATCACTCTGCTATCCGTCTTAAGGAAAATACTATTCACAACAAACCAGACTTGCAGGATATGTAGAATTATTTTTTTTGGGGGGGGCAATTGGGAGGTTAAATTTGTGTCAGCACTAAGTGACTGAATCATGTCTATAAATCTGGATATTTAAGGTCACACAATGAAAAGATGCCTCACTGGTAAAAAGGAAAAGGACATAAAAACCCTTATGACCACCTTAAGAGCTGCCTAGAGAGAGAAAAACAGAAAACAGATCATTAGATTGATTGGCTTACCAATTTTACTTTAATGGGATGGGGACCTGTTCACATTGGGCCATTTACAGCCTCGTCATGAGAGTATACAAGTGAAAGAGGATTGAACAAAGGACCATTAATGCGTAAATGATGGCACACAGCAAAGGAAGTCAGCTTGAAGGAACATGGTGGGGAGGATGAATCAGGGCATAGTTCAGCCAGTTTCACCATGAACAAGGTGTGTGTTAACAACCAAGAATGAATTTGTGATGACCACAGAGATAGTCACTGTTGGCAACCTACGTACTAAGGATGCAACCATCACGGCAGCATTATTCTCTAAATAATTCTAGCATCTGATTGGATTTTATTGGTATATATACAATCAGTAAAGTGGTCAAAGACATAGTAAATGGAGGCTGGTAAATAGTTTAAAAGAGATCAGTGACACCACTATTGTGGTAGGACTCACTATAGTGGCTTTGCAGCTTGAAAGAACCCACTACGTTGACAATGTCTTGGCTGTGTCACTTTCTAAAAGCCAAGGAAAGGCGTAGTTGTCAGTAACCTTCTAATCCTACGTGAATTTACATAGCAAATCACATTAGATAAAACACATGTAGAAATGGCAGGTAGAAAAAAATGAACTTGTGCAGAGCTCAAGAAAGAAGGTGTTCACATTTCTGAATACCTGTATGGGTGAAATAAAATGTAATAATATAGAAGTTATGTTGCTTGGGTGATATGGGGTTCCATTCATGCTATACTTTGCCATTACATAACCCAGTGAATTTCCTCCAATACATGGTTTAACAAATGAATTAGAAAGCCTGTGGATCATGGCAGCAGTACCATGCAGTCATCCCAAGTAGTCTGCCTAACTGCAGTTACCTCTGCATGGCATAATATACCAAAGCCTACATTTCTCTCTTGCATCTTCAAGGTCCAGTCCTGCTACTGCCAGCATGCTCTCGCAAAGTCTGCATGGGTTTTCTTCGAGTGCTCTGGATTCTTCCCACATCCCCACAAGATGCTGACTGAGAGGCTACGCAAAATGTCCACATAAAATTTATTTTAGCCTTGCCCTTGTGGTACCAGTAATGGCTGAAAATGAGTCTGAGGAGATCTACACCATTATCTGGTTAACAAATTAATATATTTACACAGTTTTTAAAACTGATATTTAATATGAGTTTGACTACCCCATTTGGTTCTGTGGCCACAGGACCATAGGCAGAACAGCAGCTTTGCGGCTTTCCTTACCGTCAAAGATTGCTCCTTTCTACATACTTAGTGTAAGGAAGTCACCTCAGATGCTCGAGCTGGAATTGCCATGAAGAATTAAATGCAATGCCAGTGGCAGGGATGGACATAACAAAGAAAATATGGCTAGAGAGTGGTCATTTTTGCATATCAGGTAAGATATATGGGAGAACAGGGAAGGGGCTCAGACTGTAAAGTCCCTTAATATGTATGCTTGTCCTAACATTAAATAAGTAAAAAAAACCTAGCCCAGTGAGCTAGTCCAATTTTACAGGAACCAGTTCATTTATTTTGCACATCTTGACTACCTTCCTTTGGTTATTTTTCCAATTTCTCTTTGTAAATATTTTATTAAAACAGAGACACTGATATGGGTCAGTCTTTTTCATGAAGTATCAGAGTAAAATGGATGCTTAGTTTTACCAGTGACTTGGGAGATGCAAATTATAACTTTTGTACATTTACGAACACTTAAGTGGACAGTCTCATGTTTCCAACATTACAGTAAAGGTCTTGTAAACTTGATTCTGGTGTATATACTGTTGAGTTAGCAAGGTTCTGCACAGCTGGGCTTTCCAATATCAACTGAGAGGGTAAAATTGATGAGTTTCAGCTTGTTTTTTTATTCACTAATTTTAAACTCACCACTTAAATTCTCCACAGTAAACAACTGTGGGTGAGATTCATATGTGTACAGTGTTTCAAATGGTTTGAATTTTTTTTGTTCATCCCTAATGTGCAACTGTGGAGCTAGAATACATGGGTCTATATTATGATACTGAAGAATCTCTTCTTCGAACACATAATAATCAACACATATAGAGCGAATGCTGTAAACCACAAATGGCCACGTCCCCAAATTTTTTCCAAGGGGAAAAATTCAGTTGGCTGTTATCAGGAATCGCCCTTTTCTTCAAAGTAGAGCAATCTCGGAGTTGGTATATTTAGTTAGGGAGGGTGTGGGGGCGAAGCCCCCCCCCCCCACACACTTGATTAGTGTTTTAAAGTGTATTTTTTATTTTATGGCCACGTGAACATGTGGTTGTTCATGATTTACAGGGTTCACTTTATATTTGTCAATTATGTGTTCAAAGAAGAGATTCTTCGATAACATAACAGAGACACAAATATATAAGTAAGGAGAGAGAGCTCCGAGTGACACAGCTTGTCTTCAAACAAATTAAAAAAAGTTCTTTAAAATGTTTACATTATACAGCTAAAGCTTCAAAAAGATGCTAATTGAAGTACTGGGGAAGTGTGCATCTGAAATAACACAACTGTTAAAATGTGGTTCCTTCTGGCAATCTGCTGCTACAGTTCATACGGAAGTTACATATGAAATGTAAATCAGTAGTGGTCCTGGCTATAATACTTAAACTTGTTACTTACTTTTTAACCAGAGAAAAGCATGCTCCCTAAACAGCAAACAATTTCTTCTTGCATATTCACACTGGAGCGAATGAAATATTTTTGCATTGAAAACCATCATCTTAAAGAAACAAAGTTTTGAAAGTTGACAAATGCTTTTCTGTCTTGCTAGGAGTTCTTGTCTAAGCATAGATTTTTAATTGACAGTTGCGCATTTCTTCTATTTTAAGTTTCAATTCTCTTAAATGCTGACATGTTATAATACAACATCATTACATATATGTACTTCTAAAAACAGATGGGGCTCAAACTATTTTTTTAATACCAAAGTTGCACCATGACAAAATAAAATTAATAACAGTTCTGCATGTTGTTGTTTTTCTTTTGGCTTTTCCCGGTTAAGGGTCGCCACAGCGGAACTCCGGTCCGCTAATGATTGGCAGTCGATTTATTGAAGGAAAATATTCTACCTGCATCACATACCTTTTTCATAATAAATTTTATGTATGATCAGATGGCTAGCATCATTATTACATTTTTCCCAGTTTAGTTTAATTCTTCAGCTATTTGCTCAAGCTCCCCAATTCCTTTACTCTTTACTGTTCTTTCAAAACATACTTCTCCCACTGAAGACACTGCAAGTTTCATAAATATGCAACTACACTCTCTCAGTATACTATACGAAATAAATACTTGCAAATGTCTTTCTTTATTTGTATGTTGCACTATCCAAAATGGAACCAGAGTCAATTCCTACCCACTCTTGACCATAAATTTAAGGTGCAATTCTTTGCTGAGTTACAGGTGACTCTTGCCACATTCAGAATGTGTATGATTTACATGCAATTAATTTTACAATTCAAGTAGTTCCTTCTGGACCATTCCCTACTTGCATTTTTAACTGCAGTCACTTCAAATACTCCTATAAAAACAATGATTCTACTCTATTTATACATTAAACAACAGTACTAACAAAGTTGCATATAAACAGAAATGGTAGGCATTCCAGAGGCAATTCTTCTAGCTTATGATCTGCATCTACTACCCGAAATTGCTGGGTATGACTACAAGATATAGGAATGATTTGCCTCAAATGCCTTTTAACAGTATCATATGTGATAACTTAATAAACATGTTTCTTGTTTTAAAAAAAATCCTTTCAACAGTTCTATCCTTCAGCCTATAATTCATCCTTATGTCAGTTTTTTTTTTCTACTGGTTCGACTCCAAGGAAATGTCCGGCACTTTTCATCCTTTTTTCTGCACTCTACTGTAATGCATTTTGACTAAAAAGGGACACACCATACATCTTAACTGTTACAAAAACAGAAGTACAGATTCTGATGGATAAAACCCCACTGTCCACCTTCTGGACAGGCTGCAGATCCTGCTTGAAAGGGACCTTACTTATTTGTTCACCCTTGCTAAGAAATGCTGTTTTAGTTCCACGCATTATGGAATTCAAGGTTTACTCAATCATTCCCTGCCAGGAAAACAGTTCTTTCTGCAGGTTTCAGTTGTTCCTTCCGTCTTTAAACTGTGCGATTGTATGTTCTTGATCAGGACTTTTTTTTTTTTAATGTACTGTAATGGCTTCTGCGGATTCCTCTTACAGAGCATGCATTATACAACTCCCATCCCGCCTTTCTTCATGGCAACAGATACTAAACTGTTGCAGTCTTATTTATATGGCTTCTGATAACCCCTACTTATAACTTCTGTTGTCACCTCCTGAACTACTATGTGCACATCTTGACCACGTCCAGGTGAAATCAAGTCACTAGAACCGAAACTACTACAGGAGAAGTTTCTATACAGAAACATAAGATGATATATTGTTTTCTTCTAATCAGATCATGTTCAGTGAATGCTAGTACTCTTATTTTACTGCTTTGTCACACACTCTTTCCTTACATTTACATAATCTAAGTAGCCCAGGTTTCGTTGTACTTTTGTAACAACTATTGTTTTATCTCCAGTTGTGCTCGTTTCATACATTACAGATACCCACATGTGGTTCCTGCCACTGGTATCATAAACTGAAGGTGGGAAATTCTTTTGAAATTAATGCTGTAAAATATAAAATCAAAGGCAAATATAATCACTCTTCCAAAGCACTCGTATACCTGGCTGAGTGTAACCTATGTCCTGTGTTTTACATAGGTAAAACAGAAAGGAAATTCAGCCAGAGGATTTATGAGCATATGTACGCCATTAGGTAGAACAATTCTAATAATGCCTTGGCTAGACACATCAGCACAAATACAGACCATGATTTCTCTTTCATGGCCATTGATAATGTTGACATGGATGATAGGAGACCATGGAGCCTCTATTTAGAACTAAAAGAATTGAGGTGGCAGATTTTGCTAAGAGCACATAAGTGGCGAGGCATTAATACCTACTACCTACTAATAGACTACCTTGATTATGGCAAGCTCAGATGCTCATAAGCCTAGTACTGATTATACAGCAGGAACTTCTTATTGTAACATTTGGTAATGTCTGTTATGTATGTCACAGATAAAGATTCTAGTTGTCTACTGATGTACTATGTTCTTCATCTGTAAATATGTTGTAAGTAATTGCTATGTAAATTGTTAATCGCTATGTAATCCAATGTAACTACTGTCTGTTTATTTTAACTGTGGAGCTTTTCTTCCAAGGCCTCCGCTGAAAATGGACCTACGTCCAGTCGGACACTCCCGGTCAACAAAAATAAATAAATAAATAAATAATGAGATCACCTCTATCACACCTGTGTTAAACCTCAAGGCTTTAGAAAGAAATAAAATTGTGGATAAGTGATTAAAGTTTAGTTATCTATGAAAGTTCAAATCACTATCGAGCATATGAGTGTATATACATACACATTTTAAATCAATGTATAATTTATTGTTGTTTTTTCTGGGGACAGAAGGGTTAAACTTTTGATGATGATGTCATGATTTTTACTTAATTTTTTATCCAATAATGCAAGAGTATTTATTATTTAAACCTTGCAAGGTTTTTATTCAGTTGTCTGATGAAGTTTATATTTTAATAAACGAAAGCGCTCACTTGTTTGTATAAAAAAGTTTTGGATTTTTATTTACTTGGATCCAATTTTAAACTCAAGACTTTGTTGTGTTTGCTGTGTGGTTTTGGAGGCAGCCATCACTACCTACTTTTCAGATACCCAAATATATTATTTTGAGTTTTCTTAAGAGCAATATTTCATAACACTCCTTTATTACAGCTATGGCCCCTTCTATTCTTCAGAAGCAATGCTGTCTCGTATCCAGACAACTTGCAGTGACATACACTGGAAAGAAAGGGCCCTCTAGTATCCACTGCAGTACATACTGGTAATTACTTTTTCATCTTTGTAGACACTGTTTGCTATGGAAATATAGATTCTTTCTTCACGACAATATTGCCCATGTACCACCCTGTGACTAATTCTAAAGATGTCTGCTTTGTTCACCAGCTATGTCAGCTGCTGCTGCATCAAATGGTTTGCTGAAATGTAAGCAGATGACTTTTGTAGACATGTGGTTTATTACCCTAATTACCTGTATCACATTTATCTTGTAATGTAAAGGTTAGCTATCTTAGATCCTGTAGCCCACTGACTTCAACATATGTCAGCATTCTCTCATTCAGTGATTCAGCCTCCAACATTCTACTTCCACTCCTGGAAACAGAAAGCATGTGTTCCTTCTTCTACAATGACTTCTTGGAAAGATTAGCTGAAATATTACTGGATGTTTCCTCAATTTCTTATCTTTAACTAGCTCTCACCATCTGACCTAAAGTTGATGACTGCAGGCAAACAAGACTGGTTTGCTGGACCTCAACTTTAATTTCTGTTTAATGAATCATTGCCATGTACTCTTAGTTCAAACCACTTGCTGGACTGAAGTGAAGTGCATTTCTGTGCTCTTGAAGAGCCTTCTTACAAGTGGTTAACTTATACAGAGTATTGTGTACAGTTTAGAAAAAATACACTGCTCAAAAGTAACCGATAACAGAAGATACACTGTCTGCCCACATAGTCTGTCCAATTACCTTTCAAAGGAATAAATGTAGATCCTGTTTTACTAACAGCTAATTTTTTTCTACCCTTTTAACAACTGTGCCAAATCTCATGTATTCTTGAATTCTGTCTTTTCCTTTGATCCTAATAACTCTTCAGAAAAGCTGTTCTAATTATCCACTACCTTTTCCTTGAAGTAATGCATTCTTGTATTGCCCCAAGCTGTGCATCTTTTCCATTTAACTGTGGTGCCATGTCTCATACAAGACATGACTGCCTGCTTTATTCAAGACTATATACTTTAATCTATTCTGACCTTATTTTAAGTAACTTCTGACAAAAAAAGTGTCTGATCTTTGCTGACCTCCACTGAACTGTCTGCATCCCGTTCTTATCACATTAAGCATCCAAGTTCAGGTAAAGTTACCTTGGATTTATAAAATAAGGCACAACATCCCTTTCTTTCCTAGCAGATAAAGAGAAAACATATTAAAAGAAAGTATGACTGTCATAAGCCTGGAAATTGACAAAGCTTAGCTAAAACCAATAAGATTATCACAAAACAAGCAAACTCTCTTCTATTCCCGATCTCCCATTCCATGCACAGTCCTAATGATGTGTGGACATCTGCACATGCTGACACCTTTTATTTACATATTTAACATTTAACAGATGAAGTGAACTTTTCCAAGGATAATTTTTAGCCATGTGGGCAAAGACAGACCTAAATAATGCCTATGAAGTAATATTTACAGGAGAACAAGTACAATAACACAAAATAAATAAGGTCACAAAAAAATCATTGTATAGCAAATTACATGGCCCTACAGACATAAAAGAAGACATAAAACTTTTTGAATCAGAGTAAAAATATACTGTAAAGTATAAATGCATTAACTTTTTTTTTTCTTTATACCCTGGCTGAGCCCCATGTGTCAGTGCTCTACCCCAGAAAACAAAAAATATATGAACGAATAAATGAAAAATACATGAATGAATAACAAAGTAAAGCAGTAAGCAGGATCCACTCACAAAGATGAAACCCGACTTGTCTGTTTAGCGGTAATAAAGGCTTACGCAGCTTCCCAACAAAGAGCTTTAATAAACACAAAATAACTCACGACAAGTACATATTCCACTCAAAAATCACAGTTGTTAAGCGCTTTCATCTGTCATAAGGCAGACTTCATCAGAACAGATAACTTCAGCTACTACTCCATATTTTATATAAATTTTGGCGCCAAACACCATTACAAATTTAGAAGCAGGAACACTTAAAGGCATAAACACTTAAAATACTTAAAACAATGTCATGGTTGATGTCCCTAAGAGCCTTTGAATATAGATAAAATTGTATCATGATAAAATGTGTCAAAATAAAATGTATGTTAATTCTACATATAGAGCGAACTCTCAAATGTCCAAAAATACATAAATAAATAATTGATAATAAATACATAAATACGTTATGAAATGTCTATTTGATAACTGGAATACTTAAAAGTCCATAGTGTGTGTGTCTTATCGATCTAAAAGCAGTTCTCTTCTTCCTATATACATTCTATATTCAAAATTAATATCAGTCTCCCACATCCTATCGACTCCCTATGTTGTACTAACTACTGTCAATAAAAATATATAACATAGTATAACATATAAATTATCTAATATATATCTAAAAATTCCATATATAAATATAGAAGTTTATAAATATATAAATTAATTCTGATATGTATAACATATATACTAATATAATTTGAAATAAATAAATAGATATAAATATGCTTATAAAAGTGTATGATATTTCAAAAAACACAATATAAACACTAATACATCATATAATACATATGTATAAATATATATAAAAATATATGAAAATAATGAAAACAATATGAACAATGTAAACAATATTTGATTGATACAGGTGTAATTATCGCATTAATAGAAATGGCTTTATACTAATATAATCATTGAGGCCAGGTTTAGTTGTGGCATCTGTTAAAATTTGCCAATTACTTTCTCTACATGCTAATCTAGTTTTCCAGTCACCACCCAATGGGTTTATATACTCTTTATCAATAATTGAGAACTGGAAAAAATGGTGATTCCCTGCCTCACTAATGTGTTTGCTAAGTGCATTATTCAAATCTTTACATTTAATCTTATAATAATGTTCATAGATACGTTGCCTCAATTGTCTTTTGGTTTTTCCTATATAGAATGCAGGGCATTCTATACACTTCGCTAAATAAACCACCTGTGTGGTGTAACAATTTCCATTCATACTTTTAATCTTTGTCCCATTCACATTTTCCAATTTAATGTAAGACTGATTGTTAATATATTTACATTGTTTACATCTCCCACATTTCCTAGTAGGGTTATATGTAATCTTATTAATACTTCCGTCATTCCCTGCTTGTTCAAGTAATTTCTTTAGGTTAGGGGCGGTCTTATATACAGTTTGAGGGTAGAGTCCAATTTTCTCCTTATATGCATCCGATACTGTCACTATATCCCAATGCCTTGTAAACAATGTAAATATATTAACAATCAGTCTTACATTAAATTGGAAAATGTGAATGGGACAAAGATTAAAAGTATGAATGGAAATTGTTACACCACACAGGTGGTTTATTTAGCGAAGTGTATAGAATGCCCTGCATTCTATATAGGAAAAACCGAAAGACAATTGAGGAAACGTATCTATGAACATTATTATAAGATTAAATGTAAAGATTTGAATAATGCACTTAGCAAACACATTAGTGAGGCAGGGAATCACCATTTTTTCCAGTTCTCAATTATTGATAAAGAGTATATAAACCCATTGGGTGGTGACTGGAAAACTAGATTAGCATGTAGAGAAAGTAATTGGCAAATTTTAACAGATGCCACAACTAAACCTGGCCTCAATGATTATATTAGTATAAAGCCATTTCTATTAATGTGATAATTACACCTGTATCAATCAAATATTGTTTACATTGTTCATATTGTTTTCATTATTTTCATATATTTTTATATATATTTATACATATGTATTATATGATGTATTAGTGTTTATATTGTGTTTTTTTTTGAAATATCATACACTTTTATAAGCATATTTATATCTATTTATTTATTTCAAATTATATTAGTATATATGTTTTACATATCATAATCAATTTATATATTTATAAACTTATATATATATACATGGAATTTTTAGATATAAATTAGATAATTCATATGTTATACTATGTTATATATATATTTTTTATTGACAGTAGTAAGTATAACATTGGGAGCCGATAGGATGTGGGAGACTGCTATTAATTTAGAATATAGAATGTATATAGGAAGAAGAGAACTGCTTTTAGATCGATAAAACACACACACTATGGACTTTTAAGTATCCCAGTTATCAAACAGACATTTCATAACTTATTTATGTATTTATTATCAATTATTTATTTATGTATTTTTGGACAGTTGAGAGTTCGCTCTATATGTATAATTAACATACATTTTATTTTGACACATTTTATCATGATACAATTTTATCTATATTCAAAGGCTCTTAGGGACATCAACTATGACATTGTTTTAAGTATTTTAAGTGTTTATGCCTTTAAGTGTTCCTGCTTCTAAATTTGTAATGGTGTTTGGCGCCAAAATTTATATAAAATATGGAGTAGTAGCTGAAGTTATCTGTTCTGATGAAGTCTGCCTTATGACAGATGAAAGCGCTTAACAACTGTGATTTTTGAGTGGAATATGTACTTGTCGTGAGTTATTTTGTGTTTATTAAAGCTCTTTGTTGGGAAGCTGCGTAAGCCTTTATTACCGCTAAACAGACAAGTCGGGTTTCATCTTTATGAATGAATAACAAAGCAAATAAAACTTGTCTTGGAAGCATTTAACCAGTAATCAGGTGGGCCTTAAAAATATTTCATGAATTTGTGAAGACTTCCAAGAAGTTCAACTTCAAAAAACATGTACTTAGAAAAGCTGTCCATATAAAAATAATGGAATAAACTGTTACTACTGAGGAATTCTACCTAGTCATACACTTCTTTCTATGCCACCAGGTGCTCAGTCTTTTTTTTTTTCATGTAACACTACAGTGATGCATTTCAGCACACAAGGAATGGAGAAACCTGCACTGTGTAAAAGGATCATTTGATACCCATGATGTTGATCAGTTCCAGTTGTGTTGGACAATAACCTGATTGCATGACAATGACTAAGGTCATGCATGGAATTGCTTGGGTATGCTTCACCACAGTGGCAGTGAAATGGGTTAGCGTACTAGTGTGGCTTCAGTGTGGTCGTGGGCAATGCCAAAAAATTTAAACAGTAACCCACCCGAGGGACTATCCTCCGGAAATGCATTACAGCAACAACACGTTGGGGGAATATGTGCATCTAGACACTGTATAGTGCAATTAGCTGGAATAAAACAAAGCAAAGAAGTAAATGGTTGAAGGGTGTAATTCCTACAACATAAAAAACAAAGTATCAATTGCAAAGCAGTCACTTTATGTTGACTAAGAAGAAAAGCCATGTAACAACTACAAAGCAATGATGGAAAAAAGAAAATGTCCGTCACTAGTCTTGCCATTACGCAAGATAAAATTCATACAGTAGACTGCACCAAATGGTCAGTGTGAAGCTATCACTGGTACGTATGCTGGATGTAGTTTCTAATTTTCTGAATACAACCATTAAAATGTTGATTGAGAAAAACCTAAACATGCAAGCATGGAGGTAAGCATTTGAGCAGTTTTAGCAAATCTACAAAAATGTACAAGAAAAGCAAAATTCCATTTCCAGAAATGAAACACAAAAGGAGATGATGTCCCTAGTCACATATTGCAGTTAAGAAGAACAGAAAGTATTCTGGATTAAAATTCCAAGGTAAAACCTTTGTGTGTGTGTGTGTGTGTGTGTGTGTGTGTGTGTGTGTGTGTGTGTGTGTGTGTGAGAGAGAGAGAGAGAGAGAGACCTTGGATTTCAGGGGAGGTCAAGGCACCATACTATCTATGTAACAGTTAAAGCATTACATGAAAACAATGCAATTCACAGCAGTTTTGCTACATGAAGTGCACACTGCTTAGGAAAGCAGATCCATTATGTGGTTACATTACAGCAGCCATGTATTTCCCAGGCAAGCAAAAGCAAACAAGCCAACACAACTGTAAAGCCTCCTCATCTGATGTGCAGGTCATATGACAGACCATAAAAACAAATGTCACACTTTGCTTTAATCTGCTTGTCCCTAGGCTTTGAGAAAGAAGCAATAAATCCATTAACATGGTGCCGTTCTACGAGCTAGAAGATTCCCCATACAGCAGGCTCACCTTCAGAGCTGTCACACTTCTGGTAAAAATACAGCGTCTGGCCTTGGCCTTCAATAATGGTGCAGTCAGACATGAAGCAACCCAGCCAAGTACACCTCACCTTTAATTTAAACTAATGCACATAGCTGAAATTGTTTTCTCAGTCTAGCTACAGTGAAAAGCATCATAACTTTACATTTTATTTGAAGATGCAACACAGCAGGCAAAAATAAGGCAAAGGTAAGCAATCAAGATATACAAGTGCACACATACAAATAAATGTAAATTAGAAACAACCTCAGAATCATTGCTCTGTGTTACTAGATCTCAAATAGCAAAGTAACCAAGTGATGGCAACAGTAAATAATTAATGCAAAAACAAGTTACATCACCACAGAATACCAGCATACCAAAAGTGAAGGGACTTTTTTTCTTTCTGTATCTGGATAGATGCAACCCACAGAATACCAGCATACCAAAAGTGAAGGGACTTTTTTTCTTTCTGTATTTGGATAGATGCAATTGATCACGCTTCTGTGAATCCCCCATTTTTGACTTCAAAGCCTGAAGAATTACATTAATTAATCTGGCTCAGAATTAAATGACAATGACAATAAAACTGCCCCCTGCAGCTTAACTAATAATAAAATGAGCATGAGCAGAGTCACTATTTATATTTTGCAAGTCCAGCGCATTAAAAATCCATATTTAGAAAAACAAAACAGCAATTCTTTTTGCAAGTGTGACTGAATGATATTATTTTGTATAATGGCACTCGGGTTGTGACTGAAAATCTCCTCACTTGGTAAACAAAGAATAAAATGGGTGGAGAGGTTGGCATAATGGTTAAGGTGTTTACCTTACAGACACAAGGTGCAGGGTTTGATTATGGGGTAATTTGCTAGGCTTAAAATGGCCCACAAGGGCAGTTAGCCTAGTATTCACCTATGAACCTATGAATTTCTCTAAAACGAGGAATTGCTATTTTAAAGCAGCTTGTGTGGCTCAAAGGACTAGAGTGATTAGCCTGTGTGATGGCACTCATAGTTCTAATCTAGACACACAGTGCAGTGGTGGTGTGTGTCACCTCACAGTCACCCAGGTTCTCTCTGGTTTCTTCTTCGGCTGGGGGCTGGGTTGTGTTCTCTGTGGCTCTCCTGTGTGTGTTGTGTGTTTCCTCCGGGTACCGGTACTTCCTCCCATTCCAAGACATGCATCTGGAGCATTTCTCCCTCCCCTCCCGCTGAAAACAGGCTCTGTGGAACCTAGTCGGACTTTCCCAGTCAACAAATGATAAATAAAATAAAATAGACATAACCATTTATTATGCCTGACAGTTGGTCAGTGGATAAGGCTGCAAGTCGTATTGCTAATGGTATAGGGTTTAATTCCCTTTAACTGACTCTGTGGCTTGACAGGTTAATGCATTGTTTCAAAGTCTGATGGTACTGGGTCCGAAATAAGGTGTCAAAACTTTTGGTGGGAGGTTGGCATAATGGCCAAGGAGAATACCTTACAGACACAAGTTGCAATGTTTCATTCTCACATGGGGTAATTGGCTAGGCTTAAAATGGCCCACAAGGACAGTTAGCTTGGTAGTAATATATGAACCTATGAACCTAAATAAAAACAAGGAAATAAAAGACCTGCCTTTTTGTTTATAAAGCACTGTCATTTAAATAACAATCTAAAAGTAATCAGATAAAAAGTGTACATAAAGAATCAATAAGAAACACAGTTTAATGTTGAGAAGAAAATACTGAAAATACTGACCATCACATCTGTCCAAACACACAGCCAGTCCAGAAAATACTGACCATCACATCTGTCCAAAACACAGCCAGTCCAGAAAATACTGACCATCACATCTGTCCAAACACACAGCCAGTCCAGAAAATACTGACCATGACATCTGTCCAAACACACAGCCAGTCCAGAAAATACTGACCATCACATCTGTCCAAACACACAGCCAGTCCTTTAACAGTAAATAGTTGCCTGTCACTGGTTGGCGCTCCCTTTCAGCAGAATCGCATTTCATGACCCATGCAGGCAAAATAACACAGGTGTACGATTCATTCTGTAGACAATTGTTTCAAATTACACCTTAAAACACCATGATAACAATATAGCTACTTTACATACATTCATACTGATGGGGAGTGAATGGTTGCAAAGCCTCAATCAGGACCACAGGATAAGTCTTTCGGCTTTTCCCGGTTAGGGGTTACCACAGCGGAACTCTGGTCTGCTAATGGTTGGCAGTGGATTTTTACAGTGCTGAGTTGCCAGCCCAACACCCAACCTTCAAAGAAGGCACACCCATTCATGCACGCACCTACCTGCATGTCTTTAACATCACTTGACCACGGGGAGGACGTACAGACTCCACACAGAAGGCGCTCCAACCGAGAATCGAAGGGAGAAACTCTTGCTGTGAGGCGACAATGCTAACCGCTGCACCACCATGACCCACTCAAGATCACAGGAAGCAGGGGCATAACCCTCTTGAATTCATGGTTTATTATCTGAAGTGCTTGAATCTTATTGCTGTCTATAGTTTTATGCTTTTTCTTTCATTGCACAATATCCAACATTGTCACATGGTCTCTACTTCATTTTTCAATGTTCTGAAAACTCAACATTTTAGATATTAATTTGCTGTATTCTTTTTACTAATATTCTGTTTAATGTCAGCCGCCCATGCATTTCTTCATTTGCCAACACCTAGCTGCATGACTCTTTTATGGTATTAACAGTTACTGTGAAGCAAGTTACTACATTTTTCCTGTATTCTTAGATGACCACACACACACACACACACACACACACACACACACACACACCATATTTCATATGTTATAATTTTGTAACTTGCTAAACAGACATATTCACTGTAGCTGAAGTTAAATGCTGAGCCATAAAAACAATACACTTCAGCAAGCTTTTAAAAACCTTGAAAGTTCAAAGGAACTCAACACAATTCCTGAAAAATGTTGGACTCTGACATGCTTCAGTGACTACAGCATATTTACTGGAAAAATAGAGCAACAGAACACCTTCACATTTCTTAAATCTATTCATACTGGAAGGTATAGAGAATGTACTTTTAAAGCTGCCTCATAAAATGCTATAAGGTGATATACAGCCTGCTGCATGGGAAGAAAGTGGCACTTGCTTGAAAACAAACGGTGGTTTTGCAAAACAGAACTTTAAAATACAACAGCGCAGTATCTGGGCAGTACCTGCAAATGCTAACTTGTGATCTGTGTACCACCACAGTCAACAATTGTAAAATAAAAAGATGTACGCATATACGCACACACATTTCAGATGACCTACTGGCAGAAAAATATCTGCCTTAACACAGTGGTCATAGGCTTGGTGAGTAGTCTGGGTCACTAGAGGACCAAGCCAGGTGCAAGGAATGAAGGTCCAAGGCACCTTTCTTTCCCTAGATGATGATGAGGGTTGAAAATTCAGAGATTCCTTGTAGAGATGAAATGCAGTAACATGGTGCAGTATTAGCTGTGTAAGTGCAGTCACAGGGCATTGCACTGGCTGGGTAAGTGCAGTCACATGGCACTGCACTGGCTGGGTAAGTGCAGTCACATGGCACTGCATTAGCTGGGTAAGTGAAGTCACATGGCACTGGATTAGCTGGATAACTGCAGTAACATGATGCAGTATTAGCTGGGTAAGTGCAGTACAATGACGCAGTATTAGCGGGGTAAGTGCAGTACTGTGGTGCTGCATTAGCTGGGTAAGTGCAGTACCATGGTGCAGCATTAGCTGGATAAGTGCAGTAACATGGCGCAGCATTAGCTGGCTAAGTGCAGTAACATGGCGCAGCATTAGCTGGATAAGTGCAGTAACATGGCACAACATTAGCTGGATAAGTGTAGCAACATGGCACAGGATAAGTGCAGTATTAGCTGGGTAAGTGCAATAACATGGCGCAGCATTAGCTGGATAAGTGCAGTAACATGGCACAGCATTAGCTGGATAAGTGCAGTAACATGGCGCAGCATTAGCTGGATAAGTGCATTAGCTGGATAAGTGCAGTAACATGGCGCAGCATTAGCTGGATAAGTGCAGTAACATAGTGCAGTATTAACTGGGTAAGTGCAGTAACATGGTGCAGCATTAACTGGATTAAGTGCAGTAACATGGTGCAGCATTAGTCTGGTAAATGCAGTAACATGGGACTGCATTAGCTGGGTAAGTGCAGTAACACAGCGGAGCATTAGTTGGATAATTGCATTAATGTAGTGGAACTTTAGGTGGGTAAGGAAGCATAAGGAGCATGACTTTTGCAGGCTTAGTATTAGTGGGCAATGGAAGTGATAAGAAGATTAGGACATGCAGCATGCTCCACACCTGGCCCTCAGTAGTACAGGAATTCATTTCCTGTTCTAAATGAGCTAGCACCCCAAATGCAGCACAAGTGTGTTCATCAACGGAAATGTTCTTTGGACGGGGAAATCTATCCTATGGAGAAAACAACAGACCAATCATCATGTGCTGTTTCAGTACAGGGGAAGCTGGGGAAGTGCAGGGACAGCAGAGGATGGAGCTATTGGGTATAATCGGGGTCCAGGCTATTTTACATGGTGTGGAACACTTCTAGAATGATACGATCTGAAATAATAAAAATAAATAAACAAATAAATGTTTATGTATGATATTCTCTCACTTCAGCAATATTTCACAAACTGTTATCCCTGAAGCCTTAGTGTGACAACAGTTCTATCAGCACTAATAACAACTTGCTCCTCTTTACTCATATCTTTAGTGAGGCTTCATCTCCATCTGCCTTTTTCTAACCTCTCCCTGTGCTCGATACTATTAAACTGCTTGTGCTGTCAAATTTAAATAATTGCCCACTCTGGATAGTGCATGTGAGAATAAACGCGCACACACACAAACTCAAGCAGTGCCTCTCATTAATACAGCTTTTCATTTGATGCATTTACTGCAGCATTGTACAAATGTTATCATCTGACAGCTTATCGTACATATAGCAGATTTTCAACTTTTTTTCATGCTGCTATTTCGTGTCACTATCCATCTCTGTAACTCAGTCAGTGTTCACTGCTGTTTTTTTACACTAATACTTTTTGGACTTTTGCCTTCCAGATATCAAGAAAATCTAATCAAAACAAACTCAGGGTCATGCTGCTTAATGCTAGGAGTTTAAACAGAAACTGCACTCCCTGGAAGCACTCTTAACCTTAGAGGTTGCTGACATCTGTGCAGTTAGCAAGACATGAGAGCACCCTGGCTGTGCAAGGCTGCAATGCCTTCCACACTTTCAGACCTCAAAATGAGCATGAAGGAACCAAAGGTGGAGGTGTATCCATCTTCATTAAAACCAAATACACTTCAAGATTAGTCAAACAGCATGACTCTCGAACTACTCCATCTTCAATTAACTACTGGGAAAGTACCATCATGGCAAGCTGTAGATCCCCCACCATAAACCAGCATAAGGAAATTAAGAAACTGCTAAACTAAAAGATTGTGTGTCACTATGCATTTTCTGAAGAATTTTAATTTCGAAATTCAAATGACTTGTCATGATTTAATCACTTCAATCCTCATTAAATACGCCAGAAAACCACTGATTTTATGAGAAACTGAAACAGAATGACAGCATCAGGCAAAAATCTGGATATTCTGCAAAAATCTGAACAGATGAGAGGCATAATTTACTGACACATGATGGCTCAGTTTTTTGTCACTCACTTAGCACAGACAGATGCCTGTGCACTGCAGAGCATTAAAAGTTCCTATGTAAAAATTATCATGACACTGTAGTCCTCCCCATCTTCAATATTGTTGGTTGAGATTATGCACACCATTAATCTGTGGTGATCCTCATAATAACCTAACCGTCTCTTTAAACACAGATCTATCAGTGAAGTCAAACTTGATTCCACACATTATCCACACATTATCTTACTAGTGACAGTGGTTTAAGAAAGGCGCACTTTAAAAGAGATGGACAGAAATAGAGTTAATGTGGCCAGCGGGTTTTTTTTTTATCTCAACTTACTTATGCAGATGATGATTAGCATAAAAATAGGACAAAAGCTGCAGAATGTGACCAGTTGATGTCACATGCACTACTTAACTGTGATAGCTCATAAATCACATCACACATGCAAATACAACTGTGGCTCTTTTAGTGCAATAGAAAACAGATGTTACATTCGTGGACCATAAAGGACTCTAATGCACCACAGCATTTGATCATTAATCAGACATTAGATCTTGGCACCACTAAACTGCAGGTAAGGTTACATTGACAAATTAAGTAGGTCTACATAACAGATGTAGAAGAAAAAAAAACATACTGAGATATGATTTGTCACTAATGAGCAAGTATGGCATCCAAAAACCATACCACTTCCTTGTCACACCCTTATCAGAGCCAATTACACTGCAGTCCAAACAAGTGTGTTTGAAAGTTGTAACAATGTTTCTAGCCAGAAGAATGTGTACAGCCTAGTACAGGACATTAACACAAGAAGACGTGTAAACACTGACGTCACCTAGCATACACGGGTGTTTTAAGGGCTCAAGCCCAGTGCCACGCATTAATTTGGAATGCGCACGCAGTGCCGTTTGTTCCATTTATATCCTCAAACATCTTGTGGGCATCTGTAGTTTTAATTTTAAAATAAACTATTACAACATTTTAAAGAAAATAGTAATACATATTTCTTTTGTATTTTGATATACTCAGTCCTTGATTTCCTCTGAAGCTTAAACGTGCTTCTGAAATACTAATATGGAAATTTCTGTCCAGATTCATCTCAGTTGTTGTGCTGAAGTTCTCATCATTTTTACATCAAAAACACTACAGAGTCCCAGAAACTGCACAAATATGCCACTGAAGCAATCCATACCTTATTAGTTGTGACAGCTGTAGATATTCCTTCCCACTGTTCAATGCACCCATCTTAAGACATCACCTACCAAACTATAGTACTACTGCAGTGCATCCAAAAACAAATTATGAAATTGCTTCCTTTGATCAGAGCCCAGACCTAAATCCAATAAAAAGTCTATGGGGTGACCTGAAGAGGGCTGTGCACAAGAGATGCCCTCACAATCTGACAGATTTGGAGCGCTTTTGCAAGGAAGAGTGAGGAAAGAGTGCCAAGTCAAGATGTGCCATGCTGATAGACTCCTACCAAAGAAGACTGAATGTTGTAATTAAATCAAATTGTGCTTTAACAAAGTATTAGTTTAAGGGTGTGCACACTTATGCAACCAGCTTCTTGCACTTTTTTATATTTTATATTTTTCCCCCAACAGATTTGTTTGTTTTTCAATTAAATTGTATAAGTCACATTAAAGGTAGGAAAAGATTTGAAATGATTTATTATTGTCTCATGTTTTTATATAACAAAAACCTGGCATTTTAACAGGGGTGTGTGCACTTTTTATATCCAGTGTACACACACACACACACACACATATATATATATATATATATATATATATATATATATATATATATATATATATATATATATATATAAATACAATATATGTGTGTGTGGGTCCCTATCAGATTATCGAAGTTTCAAAACTTCTAAAACCATACATTTGGGACCATATGTTCAAAGTTTTGAAACTTTGAAAAGTTTGAATGGGGATTGCGGTATACCACGGAATGGGAAATCTGAACTTTTTCTCAATATATTGCAATCTCAGAGTTGGGCTATTTAATTTACAGGGGGTGCTGAGGGGCTATCAAACTTTTGCAACTTCGATAATTTGACATAGCCCCGTGTGTGTGTGTGTGTGTGTGTATACACACACACAGATGTACACCATAGTTTGCACTAGACAATATAGTATTACTTAAGCAATAAAAGTTGTTTATATAGGCAAGAGGTATATTAACTGGTTTATTCATACAGAAGTTACTTTTTTTTTTTTTTATAAACATACGAAACTAGGCTATTCACAAAACAGTTTATAAATTAGTTTTCCTTAGCACATAGATTTATCATGAATGGAAAACAAGATTCAGGAACAGATGGTATTCCTGTAGAATTTTAGAAATTAGGAAGAAATAAAGTGACAAAGTTTCTGAAGGTTTTGTTAAACAGTATTTTCAAAGGAGGGGAAGCACCAACATCTTAGAAGAAAGCTGTGGTGGCTGTAATACCTAACCAAGAAGGTAAAGAGCTGTCAGACCCAGCTTCATATAGACCTATTTACATTTTAAACCAGGATTATATATTGTTTATATCTGTACTATCTAAGGGAATGGCAAAGGTGCTGCAAAAATTGATACATATGGATCAATGCGTTTTTTGTAGAGGGGAGGCAAACATTTGACAACATTATTAGAACAATAGTGATACAGAGAGAAGCGTAGTGTAAGAAAATACTACTACTGCTAGTTGGTTTTGATTTGATTTAATTATTTACATTTGTTTACTAGAATGATCTGACTGTGCAGATCCCCTTTTCAACAGAGGCAGTAGAGAAAAATTCCATACGAGTTTACACAAAACGATAAATATGATTTTACAATACAATTTTCAAACAGTTGTACAGCAGAAAATAAGCAAAAAATTCAATAATTTTAACAATAACAATATGAATACACCTTACAAAGCAGAACAAGACAGATAGGAGCATGGATATAAAATAACCAGAAGAAATAATACAGCAATGAAAGAGAAAGCAAAGAATTTCAATTTAGTTTAAAAGAAAATAAACACTATGCAGTAGTTAATACAGGATTAAGCAAAAAGTAGTAGATGCAGTGAAAGCCTTCTACAGAGTCAGCCGGTACTTTAGCAGCAGGGTGATGGAAGCATTATCATTCCCCTATACTCTAAAAAGGTAAATTAGGAAGATATGTGCAGGATCAGAGGCAAGAAGTAAGGTGGGAGATTTCTTCTCTGACATGCTGTGTTTGAACAGTGGAATAAGGCAGGGGTATCCGTTTCCCATTTGTTATTTGCTTTATATTTACAGCCAATGGAAAAAAACATACATATATATATATATATATATATATATATATAGGTTCACTTCTAAATCTTGAAAGCTCAAAATCGCAAGTCTCAAAATACTGAACTCAAAATCTCAAAAGCTCAAAATACTGAAAACTCATAATACTGAATCTCATAATATCGAAAAACATAACAGGACACCAACACTTACTATACTGCAGCACAAGTACATAAAGAAACATATTACTCTTCTACAACTACAAGCAGGGGGGCAAGCCCCCCCTGGACCCCCAACACCCCATGCTACTTAAATATATCAACACATTGCACTTCACAGAAGAAAATGGCAAACATACTATTACATGATACATGACTGCCTGTTGTAACCTCAGTCATGCTCCCTTTTAAATTTACTATACTACAACATAACTCATCTTAGTGCAGTGCAGTGAAGTGCGATCTCGGAGTTGATATATTTAAGTAGCAGGAGGTGCAGGGGTGAAGGGGGCTTACCCCCCTGCTTATAGTTTGAGTAGACTTGTATGGTTTGTCTTTTCTTTGTTTCTGTATGCACTTCTGCTGCAATATAGTAAGTGTTGGTGTCGTGTATGTTTTTCGATATTATGAGATTCATTATTATGAGTTTTCAGTATTTTGAGCTTTCTAGATTTTGAGTTCAGTATTTTGAGATTTGAGACTTTGAGCTTTCTGTTTAAAAAGCTTTATTTTATAGTAGACACCACTGTAAACAGTTATTTTAGTTGCTGCTTCTTACTGTTCTTTTAGATAGGTACATTTGTTTTAGAACATTTTTATCATATATTAATGTCTTGTTAAAATTTTCAATAAAAACAATTGAGATAAATATCAAGGATGTAACTGGTATGTTAATCAAGAAAATTTGGCTTTATGTGCAGATGAGCTTATTCTGTACTAAATAAATCTAGAAAAGGACAGTCTTTTCAGGATATAAAATGAAAGACAAAACAAGGGCTATAAAATAAATTCTGTACCACAAGTGAATTGCAAACCCATACTTAATGGGACAATAAAATGAAGCATTTACATGTACGGATTAAAAAGGATTCTGTTATGGCAGCTAAAGATTTGTTGGAAGAGACTAAACAAAAGATAATACAAAGACTGAGAAACTGCAATCTTTTGTTTACAGATATGTATATGGATAGCCAGATAAATGTTCTGTTAATCACTGAGAATTACAGTCTGTCATTAGGGTTTTATACTTTGTACTGTTCAGACATTGTAGATAAAAAAATATTTTCAGCTTTTTAGAGCAAGAATCATGACAAAAAAAATAATAGGGGACAAAGGTGTAGAATCAGGGACATATTTTAAACATTACTGTTAATTATTCTTATATATATTTATATATTAAAGTTGCTAGAATAAAACATTTTTCATTTCTGTGCATTTTCGGAAGAACATGTAGTCTGAAACCCAAATGTCCACCATTATTTAGTGCCTGCAATCCTTAATGGTTTGTCAGTAAACTACAATTTTATGAGATACAGAGATCAAAATGAGGGAAAGTAAGGACAATCTGCAAAATCAGATACAGTTTTAACATAGTTTCACTTGTACCCAAAGCTTATTTCATGCAAAAGCACACCAGTCCTAGAAAGACAGAATTTAAGCTGAACAAGCAACAACATGGTTCATAAGTGTGTACTAGGCTAATGTCCCTGGGGCCTTTACAAGTCTAGCCCATAGGATTATCCTGGCATTGTGCCACCCAACCGTAGTTCCCAGTGCCTCTGTCGAGTAAAGCCACTGGAGTGATCTGTGGGGTGAATTTTCTGTTTCCCATCTACTCATCAAGATTTCTCTTGAAGAGGGTCAGTGAGGTGCTCTGCATGACGTGTATGGGAAGTCTGTTCCATAACATGGGTAGTCTCTGGGTGTGTGCTGCAGAGGAATTGGGACTTCTTTAGATGTAGCATTTCTAAAAGAGCTGGGTCTGTCCATATACGACAAATGTTTAAGGCCTAGGAAACTCTGTGAGATACTTTTGTGGCCTCTCCAGTTGTTGGAGGTGTTTATAGTGAGATACGTGCCAAATGGGGCATTGTACTCAATGACTGACCTAATGAAGGAAGAGTAGAGGGAGACAATGACCTCTTTCTTCCTGGATGCAAAACCCTTAGCAATGAGATGTGCCACATAGAAGGGCTTTCTGACAGCAGTGGCAATGCGGTGGTCAAAAGAGAGGTTGCTGTCAACTCGTGTTCCCAGAGCTCTTATAAAGTCTTCTGTGTTCAGTGGACTACCATCGATGTAGTAATTCATGGAAACTGGGTTTTTCCCAAAGGGGATAACACATTTTTTGGCATTGAGCTTAAGGCCATGATTCTGACACCAGCCGTTGGTCTCAGTGACTCCTTTCTGTAGGATGTCAGCATCACTCAGGGAGTTAATAATAGCTCTCAGCTTGCAACTGTCTGCGAACTTTGTCAGCCAGAGTCCCTTCGTGTTGGCCTGGACTTCAGAGAAGTAGATACCAAACAGGAGAGGACTCAGGACCAAACCCTGTGCGACTCCACTCATGACTGGTAGGCAGTCTGACTTGGAGTCAGCTACTTTTACACTGTGGGTTCTACCTGTAACCCAGTTTGCAACCCACCTAGTGATATAGGGGCTGATGCCAAGCTTAGTGAGTTTTTCTATGATTTCTGAGTGGGGAATGGTATCAAAGGCCTTGGCCAGATCAAGGTAGGCTGTATGAACCACCTTGTCTTCATCCACAGCTCTGGCAACTGACTCAAAGATGTTGACCAAGTTGGGCAGGCATGATCTACCCTTCACAAAACCAAACTTTGTGGGATCCAGGTTTGGAGATTCTCTATATCCTTGTTTATTAGGTCCATGATGATGCATTTCATAGCTTTACATATCAGATTCGTCAGGCTAATGGGGCGATAGTTTCCCAAAGTCTGTAGTCGTTCCTCCTTTGTGGAGAGGGATGACTGCAGCAGTGTGCCATTTGGTAGGGACAAAGCCTGAGGTGAGGCTGTGATTGAACAGGGCATACAGGTGAGGTGCCAGTTCACTCTGTAGTTCTTGTAGAACACAGCCAGGGATATTGTCAAGTCCCATAGAAGCTGTATTCTTGGCCTTGGACAGTGCTAACCTGTGCAGCAATAATACTTGGTACCGGGTAATCTACTAGTATTGTGACTGGTCCCTTGGGGGGGGGGTAAAGTTGGCACTGAATCTGCTGGACAGTATATTGGCAATATTTGTTGGCTCGGTATAGGAGGTACCACTGTGCAGTACCTCAGAGCAAATCTGGGTATTGCCGTGGAGGTTCTTTACATAACTACAGAAGGCCTTGTGGTTTTCTTTACTATCTGCTCAATTCTGTTTTCATAGCTAGCTTTAGAGGATTTGATGAGGAATCTCAACTTTTTGTTGAGGCTGATAAGGGAGTTTTTCTAGTCTTGGGACTTCACCTTATTCTGCATCAGGTTCCTCCTCCTGTTGTACAGTTTGTTTATGGCAGGGGGCCACCAGATTGGCTTCCTTTTTTTGGAGGAGAGGGTCTTGGTTCTGTTGGGTATGGCGAAATCCATGTGTTTGTGCACGTGTTCATACAGTGTATTGGTGTATGATTCGGCAATCATGGAACTGATCTCCATTTGTACGGGTGCCGTGAACTTAGCCTCCTCTGTTTTTAGGAGCCTAAGGTTAGCTTTGGAGAAGTTTTTCATGGTGGTTACCTTTGCAGGGGGGGGGGGGGTGGATTTCCAAGGTGATTAGTTTGTGGTCGGATCTATCCAGGGAGGAGTTGACTATTGGTGTAGAGCAATGGTTGCCCATGTTAGTAAAGACCAAGTCAAAGATGTTGCTACCTCTAGTGGAGGTAAGAGCAAGCTGGTCCAGCACACTGGAATTAATGAATTCCAGGAAACATTTGGCAAGTGTATTGGTACATGAGTAGTTTTCCCAGGTAATGGAGGGGTAGTTGAATTCATCCAGTATAAAAGTGTTAGGTTGGACCCTAATATTCTCCAGGGTGCTTAGGAACATAGAGTGTGAGGCTTGGGGCATGGTTGGGGACCTATAGCAGGCTACAACCTGAATCGCTGTCTTACTCAATGTTAGTTGTACCTGAAGTATTTCAGCTGAGTTATGTTGGGCTACTAATCTGGAGGTGTGCTTATCCTTTATGAATATGGAAACACCACCACCTTTGGAGCTTCGGTCCAAGCTCTGGGGCCAAAAGGCGTCGAATGAGTTATAGCCTGGTAGTGCAGGGGTGCTTTCTGCTGCCTTGAACCAGGTCTCTGTTACATCACAAATGTCGATGTTCTCCATTTTAAGGAGTGTTTCGAGCGAGTGCATTTTGAGATTTACACTTCTAGCACTGAGCAGCATGACCCTCAGATTGCATTTGTTTGTAGCTGCTATGGTGGTAATTTGGTCTTTGCAACATCACCTAAAAAAGGCACTATGGGGTGGCAACAGCCTTGGCCAGTATCCGGAAGCCCAGAGGTGACAGATGCAGGCCATCTCTGGCAAAGCATCGAGGTCTGTCAATCATGTCATCCCAGGCAGACAGATACTGGATCCCCTTAGAATGACACCAGAAACTTAGCCAATTGTTGAAATCAATCATTTTCTGCTTGTACTGTGGTATCATTCTGGGTGATGGTAGGATGCTGCTCAAGGCTAAGGTCATACCCGCCTCGGCTACATAATCCAAGAGCTCCTCCATGTCTCTTTTCATGCAGTCCAGGTAGGTACATCTCAGGTTATTCACACCCACATGTACAATGACAAAGTCATATTTGTACCTGTTGTTGAGGAACCTAAGTGTGTATGTTATGTGGCAGATCCTGGTGCCCAACAGGCAGCTGACTGTTACTTTCTCCTTATTCAGCCTAGTGAGTGGGACATCAGTGTGCCTCACTATTGAGTCACTTATGACTAGTGTGTTGAGCATGCTGTTTTGCCTCAGAGGCTTTGGTTGAGTGGCACGCTGTTTAGGAGAGTTATGTGTCTCGTGATTAGTGTTGTGTTGTGGTGGTTTAGTGCATTTCTGCCTTGGAGGTCTCTGCTGTTTGGGTAGATTTTTATTGAGAGCCTCCGCGAAGGTGGGTGTGCAGTCTGTGTTTTTATGTGAAGGCAGTGCTGGTATGTGTTCTGGTGGGCTGTGTGTACCATGTGGTGTGGTGCAAGTGTTGACGTTCTCCTCTTGACTAGCTATTCTGGTCTTGGCTGGAGAGTGCGTGGCTTCCAATTTGGATATACAAGTGCATCTCTTGCAAGTCTGAGTGTTGGGAGGTATGAGGGGAGGGTAGTCAGTGTACATGAAGCAGTTGCTACATTGCCTCAGGATGCCCAAGTTCACCAGGTTAATAGTAGAATGCACAGGGAACTGACCTTTAGACATGCCTGGAGGAGTAGGGATTAATAGTAAGTACAGGAGCGGTTTCTTTGTAGAACGTTTAGTGCCGATAGCACTTTTGTGTGCTACAATAATTACTACAATAAGTCTGGTAAAGTGCTATGGATAGAGCAAATCTGTATCCAGACTAGACTAGTTACAGAAGAGATGGGAAACAAGCGCAAATGCAGGCTTTTAAACCAAAAAGTTGAAAGACGTGGAAAAACTGTCCAGATGGCAAATATACTACAATTTCTGGGTCAGAAGCCATTCCTCTTGTGGTATATGTAAGCTACCTAGTGTTTACTACGCCCACTGAGAAGCTAGAAGACTTCCCTCCAACACAGAAAGGCTTGGGGGCTCAGAAGCTTACAAACAGTCCTGGATACAACAAATCTGTATCTGGACTAGACTAGTTACAGGAAAGGCAGGACACAAGCTTAGCATTTTTTTAGTAAAGTGGAAAGGGAGAAAGGAGGAGCAGAAGATAATTCAAGGTTAAGAAACTAAGCGGGTTGGCCTTCTCAATGTTCTCTCTGTATTAGGTAGAATGGTAAGTTGCTTTCATCCACAGCCAGCCTCTTCCCCCATTTAATGACCGTAATCCTCAACGATTTGGCAGAAAAATCACACAATGTATGAGGCACAGACCAAGAACATGAAACAAAGACAGGGACATCTACAAAACTAAGGACAATTTCAACTTGGCTCCATGCAAACAGCACCCAGAGAGTAAATATTCCAGCTTATATTGTACAAATGCACACTTGTTCTGTAAAGACAGACTGTAAACTGAAAAAATAATAACAGGATATGTTACAGCCCAAAAATGTTAAACACAGAATAAATATTCCAGGTTCACACAACTGCACTATGTCAGACTTAAGCACACGATGAGGACAAGTAGCTTTCATTCATTGCATAACTTGTTCCTCAAACCAGTTGCCTGCCAGCAAAGAGAGAATACATTTTCCAATTTATTTCATACAAATTCACACACATTTTTAATGCCAGACTAAAAGCAAAGGAAGACTGCAAATAACTTTTATTCCCTACACATTGAGCCACACTTCACACACAAAAAAAGAAAAGTCCATTTCATTTCAAATGTTATGGGACAAGACCAGCTTATTAAAATATATATTAATTTCAGTTTATTAATGATGCTATAATATGATCATTAAAAAGCAAATATAATTTGTATGCAGGGCTGGGAAAAATACAGCTTCATAAGCTACATTATTGCTACTTTTAAACTGCATTCTTTTAGTGTGTAATAAGAGAGAATAGTACGTGTTGCAGTTACTACAAAATAAATTTGTTAGCCTGACTCCTCCAGGCTAGGAAAGCATTGTTTCTAGGGCAGGTTTGAAACATCCAAGGTCAGAAATAAGACCCCTTGGAAGCAGGTGGAACACGTACAGGAAGGTTTTCATGTGAAGTCTGAGGAGAAAATCACGAGAGATGAGGACATTTGCAAAGTTTTCTATAGGTCACAGTCATTGTAACATAATGAAAGTGCATGACCAGGTTTGATATGAAAAAATGTATAAAAAATGTGGTTTGCTGTTCAGAGAGACTATTTTGACTTCTGCTTTGAAGACCGTCTCCCAGTGCTGTAAAAATAAAATTTCTCTTTGCACATCCTGAAGTGTTATTCCTGACTAAAGGCATATAAGGTAAATTCCTAACGTTATTTATTTATGACTATAACACGCACCCAATGCACATTAGTCTAACCCTTAATGCCAGACTTTAACCTGAGCAGACCAATAGGATAAGTTACTTTCATCTACAGAACAGCTAGCTGCCCCCAACAAAGAGAAAATAAATATGCCAATTTATTTCTCAGAAGTGCATACTAGCCCCTAATGCCAGACTTTAAACTGAGCAAATGAAGATAGCAAGTTGCTTTCATCCACAGCACAGCCACGTCCCCAAGAAGAGAATAAATATTTCATACAGATTTTAAACTAAGCAAACAAAGAGGGGCAAGTTACTCCTATCCACAGCACTGCTAGCCCTCCCCTCCCCCTGCCCCCCATCTGGATGCCAAACAGCATTTTAAAAAGTATTCAAATATACTTCACACAAATTCACACTAGCCTTAATGAAATACTTTAAATTGAGAAAACAAAGATCATAAGTTGCTTTAATCCATAGCATAGTTTAGCCCCACCACCAAAAAAATCTGGTTGTCCTCCATCATTTAAAAAAAAAAATACTCGCTTTCACTCCACTAATGCCCACAGCCACAGTTAGTTAGATATACCTTATAATATACACACAAATTTTCTTTTCACTGACATCCCAATAAATAAAGTACTGCAGTTTTCTGTTTGTTGCTGCCCCATGATTTTAGTAGATTGCTGCAGCTGTGAGCGTTCAGTTATTTGTTCTTTTAAGTAAAGAAGCATAAAGAAGCACCAGAGATGAAGAACTTCACTGGCTTGTGCTATGCATGTGCCAGCGACAGGCACCGCAAGTGTATAAAGTTAAATATTCATTCATGATACTTGTCATAAAAGTCTAGTTTTTAATAAGTGGTTGCCCGCTTAAGTTTAACATGCCAGCTAATAATATAAGATAGCTTACATGATGAGCATCAAGAAACATTTTACATTGTTTTCTTTACTGGCCACAGCTGTGGGACCGGGTGACCACCCAAATCAACCCTATTAAAATTCACCATCATTTGGAGCTCTGGTTCATTTCGAGGCTGAGGTGCCTCCTGTGTTTTAATTTAAATAACTATAGCATGAATGTGTTTAGTGACAGTGCCATAACCAAGTCATGGGCAAATAAAACTTAAAACATTACATAAATTCACCTAACTTAACTATAGTTACAACTGGCATGTACTACAAGTCAAGAGAACAAGCATGGACATCTTTTGCAGTGTAATAAGGATACGTTTTCTGGGACAACTATGTCGGTGTGCAGCTGTCAGTAGCACAAAGGTCTTATTTTAAAGGTTGTACCTGACAAGAGAGCAAATTTGCAGGTTTGTGGCCATGTATCTAAGGGACATGAATGTATGTATATGGAAATTATGAGGGCTATAGTTTTTAACCCCCTGCAATGATTTCTGATGCCCCCCCCCCCCCACTATAAGTATTATGTTGATGCTCTGATACTGTTTATTAAGCTTTGATGAAAAAATGCAATAAAGCAATTTACAATAATATGTGGTAAACTAGTCTTAAAATAAACAAGCACAGATACAAGATTGAAAACAGGAGTAGCTGCTATCAACTTCAGTACAGTCTGCAATATACAGCCAGTTGCCCAGATTTTTCAAATCCTTATCCATACAGCTAGGCTTATACATAAGAAAGCAGTGATCTATCTGCTGAAGCCTTACAACGTGTGGATGGAATATTAAGCCCACAAGAGATAATTATCAATACTAACACAATACTTAATCCCTGTAAAATAGCAGCAAATGGGAAGCATTTGTAATGCAGAGCAAATGGGCTTTGCAATTTGGGAATATGAAAAAATATGAAACAGACTGCAGACTAACAACAGTAGTAGCATAAGTAGACCAGTTTTACAAGCCAATGTCATTATTTAAAGAACAGAAATTATAAAAGCAATTACGGGTAAACACCAAAGAACATGGTTATGCCAATTTAATACCAGGGCTTAAAGGATGGATTTGCACATTTCTTACAGCACCCATACAAATATGTACAGACTGTATCGCATTTTAGTATGGCACTCAATCTATTGTGCTGAGCTACTATATAACACACACCTTGAAGTCTACTTCACAAGTTCAGAGGTCATTACTAGGCTTGCAGTGTAGGGGAACATTTACTGGATTTGAATTGGAAAACAGTTCCATCTGGCAGTGACCTTTTTACTTATTTTATACATTGCAGTCTGCTAATGCAGATTTAAAAGCACTATGTTGTGCCATGGCTCTTCTGTATTTGAAACTGGTTTAGCTGGTTCCACTCTGCTGAGGGAAGGGGTTAATGTTGTTTCTGGACCCGAATCATTCCTGGTTACTTAACAGTATTAACTCAGTTAGCTTGTGTATTCTACTGTCTGCTTTAAACCTGGTGTGTCTGCTCTGTTGTACTTCGCTACAATATGACAAACTTGTATTTGAACTCTATACTTCATTTGAAAAACAGTCCCACACCATCTGGGAAGTGCTGTGGTCATCACTAAAGGTATATGGAAAATCCATCGTAGTACCAGAGTCCAAACCACAGTAGCAAAACGTCTTGCCACCTGTCCTAATCCTCCAAACCACTACTCACCAGGCTAGTATACCCTGGTGGTCACCTGCACCTGTCTGCACTTCGTTGTGTGTGTCAGCAGCTCACAGCACTATCTCTTTATTAGCCAGCTTCTGGACAACGCCTTGATTCTGTGGCATCCCAACCTGAAGCTGATGCTTTGATTACTGTGTCGTGGCATCCATGTCTATTGTACCTGCTTCTGTGGCATCTCGCCTTGCAGATGAAGCCTTGATTACCATGTCATGACTTCAGTGCCTATTGCACCTAAAATCTCATGTCATTTTGCCTACTATATTAATTACCTCATGGAATCTTGGCATATTATTTTATCTACCTCACAAAAATCTTGAAATTAGTCATTATCTACTTCTTCTGGAATACTGTGCTGTGCAGCGCTGTAGTATCTATGCCTGACAGTCACAGACTAGTTCTGGAGTCAGTTGTTATCTGTGGCTTCTGGAAAACTGCAACATCCACGCCTTCTCTTTAGTTATACAGTACTAAGTCATAGAAATATTTAGCAGGGAACTAATCAACCAGGACATAGGGAACCTCCAAACACTGTACCATCTCAATTTTGATTTGTCAAGGGCAGGTCATGCTTACTCAACCTGGTGGATTTTTTGAAAAGGTAACCAAAGCAATGGATGAAGGCAAAATGGCACCTACCACAGATCTCAACCTGGCCAAAGCTTTTGACACAATTCCTCACTAAGGCACAATAAAAAAGCTAAGCAAACTGGGAGGAAACCCATATGTCTACCACTAGATTACCAACTGGCTCACAGATAAGACGCAGGAAATCAAAATAGGGGAAATTACCTCGCAACAAAGAAACCAGTAACTAGTGGAGTCCTCCAGAATTCTGTGCTGGGACATCTCCTTTTTGGCATCTACTTTTCTGAAGTAAAAACAAATACGAAACAGCTCTGGCTAAGTTTACAGATGACTGTAAGCAAAAAGCAATCATTGAATCCCTAAATGACTTTTCCATCTTGCAGGAAGGCTTCTCCCAAAAAAAATAACTGTTGCCAAAATCATGGACTGAAATTAAATCCCAAAAAATACATTACTGTATCCTTTGGGAAGTCATCTAACCCTGCAAACTACCACATTAACAATTTGCCCCTCAGAGTTGACCCAGTTGTTCAGGATTTGGGACCTTATATAGACAGTGACCAAAACGTGTCCACTGTTGTAAGAACATCCTTCTACACTGCACAGTTTATAAACAAGGAGATGACATTGCCCTCTTTACTCAGCCCTCATTAGGCCAATCATTGAATATAATGCCACTTTGGCATTTATCTGTCGAGACACCTACAATAACTGGAGCACCTGCAGTGATACTTTACTAAAAGGATACAAGGCCTAAGCAACATGTCTTACAATGAATGACTCAAAGACCTGTCACTATACTCTGTATACGTTATGCTGCTAAGAGGTGACATGCATCCTCAGCTACATATCAGAAATTCTACTACTCTCTCCTATCCAGCATGGCTTTAGGTTTCACCATAGCACTACTGCTGCTCTGTTTCACTCACTTGTACTGCAAAAACACAAAAAATGAAGTAATATAATCATTACACTTTTCTTATACTTATCTAAAGCCTTTGATAGCATGTCCCATGAAAAAAACCCTTACTCCAACTCTCTAATGTAGGGCAAGCCAATACTTCTTTCTCTACACTGGTTCTACAGTTACCTTTCCAACAGGGCATAGGCTGTCAAGTGGAAGCTTAATATCTCAACTCTACCTGCTGCAAAAACTAGGAGTCCCACAAGGTTCTTGATTAGGTCCCCTGCTCTTTAATCTTTTTATTAATGATCTTCATACAGTCCAACAAGCCACTATAGTGCAATTCTAACTTGACCTGCTCAGCAAAAACACTAACAGAACCTCATCACATAACCCAGCATGCACGCTCTTCTACTGGATCTTGGCTAAAGAAATCTCAACTTCTACACACAAACAGAGCTGCTAACAATAACTTACAGTACTTTAAACATTGTAGAGAACTGCTTGCCGCTCGCTGTCTGATTCTAAATCCTAACAAAACAAAGCTCCTACTTTTCTCCCCCACCCAAAGATCCACGGTGCTATCACTTGCCATTAAGTCTAATAATGGTACCATAATCTCTCCAGATGCCCATACAAAACTTCTAGGAGTTATTGTAGATAACAATCTTAAGTTTGATGTGCACATCAACAAAACAATCAAAACTATTAATAGAAAACTGGGCTGACTATATAGGATAAAGCCATTCCTTACCCCACATGCTAGGACTTCCATTGCCCGCTCCCATCTACTCTCTACACTCTGCTATGCTTCCCCTTTACTTGCCAACCTAAATAAACCTGATCTTAAACTCTCAAGCTGCTATAATAACATAGCTAGATTTGCCACTGGCCTACTCTATAGAACACATCATTGTAACAATCTAAATTATCTTGGATGGCTAGAGCTACCCAGGTAGATTCAGTATAATCAACTTATTCTGGCTCACAAAGCACTTAACCAACCAGAAAAAAACACCTGCACAGAAAAACATAATCTATCCACTCCAACTCCAGATCACTCCAGTCATCTAATAGACTGGTAGTGCAAACCATCAAATCCAACAACTCAGCCGGTGACTCCCTGTTCGCCAACTCTGCTAGCAAAATTTGGAACTCACTTCCTGCTAACATTTATTTTATTTTTACTTTATTTTATTTTACATTTGTTGACTGGGCTAGTCTAACTGGATACATGTCCATTTTCAGTAGAAGCCCAGGGAGATAAGCTCCACTAAGCAGATAAAGCACTAAACAGGTAATATCAACGACAGGTACACTACAATTTAAGATTAGAGTGCACTTATATAGCAGCTTAGTGATAATATAAGTAACATATTTTAAAAAAGAACAAGAAAATACAAGTATTTATAAGGTAGAAAACATGTTAATGTAATTGACAGCTTGCTAAGCAAGTTTGTACTCTGTAGAGGGTTCCTAAAGAAAAATTAAGTTACAACCAACTTTAGGTAGCTTACCAAACCTACTTACTGAAAGAAAACTTATTTATAAGATAGAGATATGTTCATACATTAGAAAGCTTGTTAAGCAAATTATACTCTGTGGTAATTCCCAAGAAAGAGTAAGCACAGAGTTAAGGTAGCTTACAGCTTCTACTCTCTGAACATTCAGTGAGCATAGCTGGAAGAGGATTGTTAGTGTGGGTTAGTACATGGGCATAGCCAGTGAGTTTTAAGGTAAGCTTTAAATTGCTTTTTGAAAAGTGGTGTTGGAGAGATAGATGAGAGTTCATTGGGAAGCCGGTTCCAGATTTTCCCCACTGAGTTGGAGAATAGAGAGTCCCCAGCCTTATTATTGCATTTATGCAAGGCTACTAGTACTTTATCTGCAGAGTGTAGGGTTGTGAGATTTTTGTAGGGGGAGGTAAGGCTAGTGAGTATTGAAGTGTTACTAGAATGATAGAGGATCTTGTGGGTGATAAGTTGTTGAAGCTGAAGCTGATTTTGCAGATCCAGCCATCCTAGCTGTTTTAGGTTGTGACAATGATGGGTTCTAAATGAGGAGCCAGTGGCAAATCTGGCAGTGTTATTATAGGAGGCTGCCAGTTTGTTGAGGTTGTTTTTGGATAGATTGGTATAAATGGGTGAGGCATACAGGAGGGTGGAGATAAGATGGGTATGGGCAATAGTAGTTCTAGCTAAAGGTGTCAGGAAGGGTTTAATCCTGTATAGGGAAGCCTAGTTATCTAGTATCCTAGATACCACCCTATCTCGATTCAAAAAAGCTCTCAATGGATATGTCCCTGCTCCAAGCCTGACTAAATCTTTATTCATACTGGTGTACTAATACTATGTCTGTAAATGGAACTCAAATATCTTTATTTGCTAAGCCAGATAAGAAGTGTGTTAGACTGTATAAATTTAACCGTGACTGTAAAGTGTGTTTTATTTGTAAAATGTTATTATGACTCGTTTTATCTGTACATTGTGATGATTGCATATGTAACCACCTTTGGAGCTTTTCTCCCCGGGCCTCTGCTGAAAATGGACATGTATCCAGTCGGACTATCCCGGTCAACATAAATAAAATAAAAATATTGAATCCCACTACAACAAAATTAATTTACACCCAAACCCCCTCTGTAATCAAAATATATCTTTTAACATAGTCGCTGCCAACAGCACTGAGGTCCAGTTTCACCAGACTAAACTCCTTGGTGCCATCCTTGGTGACTAGCTGAAATGTTATCCATACATCAGCCTAGCCATAAAGAAAACACACAAGAAACAAGGCTCTTTATACAGAGTGAAACCATTCCTCACTGCTGAAGCCAGAAAATACACAGTATCTGCTTACTTACTACATTCTCTATACATGCTTTCCCCACTTTCAGTAACCTGAAAGCCACACTGCTGGCAAAACTAGAACAATGTTATAACAGAAATGACACATTTGCTGCAAACCATCAGTATGGTCAGACCACTGTCTAGCACTCAGAGAATGTAACTGGCTAGATCTACCCCACCACCTAGCTTTATTTTAACTTGCTACTGAACACAAAATCTTGCAAAAGACATACAAACGTCCAACCATAAAAAATCATAAAACTCTATTCACCTGAATGACAACTAATATCAAAGGACAAATTTCTCCTTGCAATAACAAAATTTTACAATCCTGCAGGAGAATCCCTATACTCAAACAAAATTTCAAACCTGTAGAACTCTATCCCTCTAGGACTAAAACAGACCAAAAGAGAAATTCCTTTGAAAAAGAATTAAAATGTCACTTGATATAAAAACAAAACTGCCCCTGCATCTCACCAGGCTGACTGCCACAATGCCAACATATTTAATATCTCATCTTATCCATAAACCTTTCCTTATTGTATTCCTTTCTAGACTTCTGATTTCTTACTACAATTTCTTCTTCCTGTGTTCACACAACTATATCTTTCTTACTATTACTGTCTTTGTAATATAATTTTTTTCTATTCTTAGAAGTAAGTTTTTTTCACAAAAACTGATTTTACTACTCCAAGGACCTATACAGAGACTAATGTATTCGTCTAAAGTTTTTCCTGCTTGTAAACTGCTTCCTTCTTTAAATATCTCTCTCTTATACGTATGTGATGCACATGTTAGATGTGGACTCTTTTATAGGTTCATAGGTTCATACTAGGCTATCTGCCCTAGGGCATTTATAAGCCTAGCCAGAGTGTGTTTGGCTTTCGCCACCCATTTTAAATGAATTTTGCTATGCCCTTTTTCGAGGTTAGTATACTGTGCCTCTGTCTAACAGTGACACAGAAGTGATACCCGGGGTAAACCTACGATCTCCCATCCACTCATCAAGATTCCTCTTGAAGAGAGTCAATGAGGGACTCTGCCTAACCTGGACTGGGATTTTATTCCAGAGTGAAGGGAGCCTCTGGGTTATGAATCTGTCCCTCCAGCATGTTCTATTTATTTCAGTGCTGAGGTTCAAGTCTCTCGAGCATGTAGCTCGATGGATTTGGATTTTCTGAGGTGCAGCATGTCCATTAACTTCAGGTTGGACATGGCTTTATACGTCAGGCACAGATCACCTCTGAGCAGCCGGTATGCCACTGAGTAGAGCTGGAGTTTCTTTAACCGGGCAGCATATGGCATCTGTTTGAGCCCTTTGATCCTCTTGGTGAGGTACTTTTGGGGTCTTTCCAGTTGCTGCAGGTGTCTGGTAAGGTACATCCCAAAAGATGCATTGTACTCAATTATGGGCCTGATGAGGGATGAGTAAAGAGGCACAATGACCTCCCCTGATCTAGATGTGAATCCCTTCATGATTAGGTGAGCTATATAAAATGTTTTTCTAACCACTTTGGCCACGTGATAATGGCTGATTTGTTTTTGCTTAATCTCCTTTATGTATAATCTTATACTGTCTACAATTCTCCAATTTTTGTTTAAACTTTCAAGATTGTTTTATTGTTTTAATGATTGTACAATATGTGGAGCTTTTCTCCCAGGGCATCCACTGAAAATGTGTTCATGCTAGTTGTACTATACCGGTAAAAAAGGCAAAAGCAAAAACTAGAAAACAAAACAAATAAAAGTTCCTTAGAAGTACAGTTAGTCTGTACCAGGCACCATGTAAAGACAGATTAAATGAGCTGAATATGTACATTTTGAAAAAAATATTGGGGGAAACATGACAGAAAATTTTGACAGCGTCAGTGCGATCTATAAATCTAGAAGGTCGCCACTCGGCACTTTTAGGACAAGACTAGCTAGAACAATTGAGAGAGTTAAATGAAGACACTGCACAACAGCTTGATCCCAAACTAACTATACAGTTTACTTTTTTTCCCCCTACACAAATGAGGAGGTGTGTAGCACAGCATCCATTCCTGAGAAAATACATGGTTCAAAAACTGTAAGGAAATTAACAAGGGACAGACAGCTACAGAGAGAGACCCAGAGGTGTTTAAATAAGACAGCGTATTCAGCATACAGAGAAGTGAGGAGCTTTAGTGGTTCATATGGTCTATATCAACCACCAGAATCAGTATTTCCAGGCTACCTGAATTTATTAGTCTGGTATTACTGTTATCCTTATGTGATATAAAACATCCACCTAACCTTCAGTATGTTTCTAGGGTTATAAATTCAATGGAAAATGATAAAAGAAAAAAATGCCTATTGCATTGCATCTAAGAAGGTCACCAGTTTAAAGAACTACAATGACTCACATCCACTTAAAAAGAAAACAAGTAGCTTTCATCTAGCCTTTTGCTCCAGCTTCTTAGCACAGGCTGATGGACAGATCACAAATAAATCAATATGGATAAAAAGGATGGGCATTTTGTAAAAGACTACATATCAGACTGCACTATAAATTATCTGTCTGCAACAGCATGTTCAGCACTAAACAGAAACAGCATCAGATTAAGGGTGCAGTAGCTAGTTAGAAGGGCATTTCACAGCTAATTCTCTTTTTTGGGGGAGGGACAGGTCATTCATTACCACATCAGTAAAGTGCAGAATACAGAGTAAAAATAATAGTACATAATTCTGTATTCTTTTCACTACCTTTGTGCATATTACTGCACATTTTAAGAGTAAACAAGAACTGTCTATGCTTCCAGTACATTGTTTCTCTGCTCGCCCTTATCTGGAATGTAAACTGATTGCCATCTCTATAGAGAGAACATGCTTGTTTGAGAAGTTTATTCCTTGTACTGGACAAGGAATCTCCACAAAAAGTAAATTAATCCATCCCACACCCATTCTTTGTGAATTCCACCACCGTACATCTTCGAATTAAGACAAGTCTATCTTTCTACACAATTAATAAGGCATCTTGTTCCAAAAGAAACTGCAATTAAATAATAAGCTGTCAGTATGTCTGATAAATGCCCACCATCCACTTAACTGCATATTTTTCAGATGATTATAAACTGGGGGGGCATTATGTCCATTATTAATATGAGTACTCACTAGCCTTTTGTGATTGCTCTCAAGTTTCTTGTAATCCACACATCTATTAATCAAAAAGTTAAGGAATAAGTACAATTTATCTAAAATGGCCTACCCAGGGAGATGTTGCTCTCATAATGAGATCATTACCAACAACTCTGACCAGATTCTCTCTCATGCTACCATAACACGCTCTAAATAACAGGGCTTGTCCAAGGCTTCCCTGGTGTTACCATGAACTGTGCAATGAAAGAACTGTACCATTCATGGTACAGCAAACAGCCACACACAGTAATATGTACCCCCTTACTGATATAAACATTTTCATTTAAATAGCTCATAAAACTGAAAACATTTCTTCGCTGTCCATGTGACTGAGTACTGATTCTTATTTGCATGAAAACAAAGGACTGTCATCACACTACATGTATATTTCTGTAGGAAATGACTGACTTTATCCACAGTAGCTATTCTACACTGTTAGACTAGGGTCCGAATGGAGAGATAAAAAGTCAGCAATCAAAGGAGAGTAGTAGTGCTGAAACTTAATTCATCCTCAAGGCTTGATGAGTACCTTCACAAGGTGGACCCTGTTTTCACAAAATCTCACCAAGGTGACACTGATATATAGACTGTATTTATATAGCATATATCATGGACAGGAGGAGGTCAAAAACTAAAAAAAGTTAGCTGGGTGGACAAGACCAAGGGTGCCCAATCCTGGTAGGTACACTGGTGCCAGTACTGGAAAAGATGACAGTGTAGAATCCTCAAAATGCAGAAACATTCCTACAATGGGGCCAGGCCCAGGGGGAGGATGGCCACCCTGTTGTAGAAGGAAGTAGAAGTCCACAAAAATCACAAAAACTGACAGGCCAAAGAAGAGCCATAAAGACAATAAAGTGGACTATTGAGGATAAGAAAGAAATGATGTACTATTACTATTAATGCAAAAAGCCCAGAATTTCCAGACACAAGATATACAAAATGATTAAGAGAGAAATTAGAGGAAAGAAAAATACTTGCGCAAGAAAAACTGTCAGAAGCATCAAATGAAAATTTGTGTTCATTAATACAACAGATTTGTGAGAAACAGTATATAGATGAAGAAATCTTAATCTGCTTGGAAAAAGAAGCATCTAAGGAAGTGCAAAAATATAAACAACAAAACCAAGAGATGTTTGAAAAGTGTAAAAAGGAAATATGGACATGGGAAAGAGAGAGAGATTTGATATGGTGCAATAGTTATGCAAAGGAGAAAGCCAAATTAATCAATGTAAAGAAAGTAGCCCCAAAGATATTTGAAGAGAAATAAAGGCAAAGGCATCTAGATATGGAAAATTTCACAATAAAAAAATGTCACAAAGATGAACGTAGAAAAGAAGATCAGTAAAGTAGAAGTTGAAAACATAGAAGATGAAGTTGTGGAAGATGAAGTTGTGGAATGCCTGCGAAGTGAAGGATTTGATATAGAAGGTCTAACACAGCTTACATCACAGCAGGATGGAGTGAGTCCCCAAAGCATGGAGAAACCGGAGGATCAGGAAACATCTGAAGAAGAAATACTGACATGGGAAAGAAAACGAGATTTAATATGGTGTAATATTTATGCAAAGGAGAAAGCAAAACTAACCAATACAAAAGAAGCAGCACCAAAGATATTTGAAGAGAAATACAAACAAAGGAATCTGGACATAGAAAACTTTACAATACAAAAAATAAGAAGACAAAGAGGAAAAGTAGAAAAGGAGATTAGTAATGGAGAAATTAAAGAAATAGAAACTGAGGTTATGGAGTACCTGCAAAGTGAAGGATTTAGTGTAGAAAATCTAATTAGGAAAGCACCACAATAGGATAGAGCAATATATATCCAAATTAAGGGGAAACCAGTGGAACAGGAAGCAACTGGTCAGGTGCCATATGAAGATAATTTGGTGCATTCCACAGGAAACCAGTATAAATGTTCACTTGAAGCTAGACAGCAAGGGAAGGAACAGGAAATTGTGATGAAGTCAATGTTGAGGAGTGATAGGCCAGTGAGTTCTCATATGATAAGAGCAACGGATAGCACAGGATGAAATTGATGAGACTGTGCCACAGGAAGATGCTACAACACATTCTATAGAATGCCCGCAGGAATTGGAAAACAAGGGATGTGCCCTCAGTTTGGAAGAAAATGAGCTAAGAGAAGAATTGCTTGTTTTAATAGACATGGACTAATATATCAAGATCAATGAAAGAAATAGACTGCAGAAGGTTAATAAAACCTAAAAAGTCAGAAGTCTGATAAAACAAATGAACAGAGTAATTAGGACTGTTCATAGAGATCCATGTGATATAACAGAAGTAAACAGGATATGTTACTGTGCAGCTAAATTAATAACAGATAAAGTTCTACCACAAGAATACAGGGTAGTGAGGGAAAGGGAGGGGAGAAATCGAATACCATCATGGAAATATCGAATACTGTAAATTATAAAGCAATTAAGACAAGGAGCGTCACTGTTGGAAGACTATAGAAGAGGGAACAGATCAACAAAAATACTAAAAGATAGATGTGATAAAAGCAATGTGCAATATTAGAACAGACCAGGATCTATCATGCACTATCGCAAATAACAAACTAAAGACTTCAGCACAGGCAGAAAAACTTAGAAGATACGAAGCTAAGTATAAAGGAAAAGTGCAAAATAAGCAATTTATTGAGGACCCAAAAAGGTTTCATAAAGAACTGGGAAATAAGATAAAAGGAATTGAAAGACCGCCAAAAAAGAAGAAAAAGATACAGTTTGGAGAAGTACCTATGAAGATCCTGTGGAACATAAAGATGCTAAATGGATAGAAGTAAAACAAAGAATAAGAAGTTTAAAGGTACAGGATATGAAATGAGATAAAGTAACAGCTAGAGAGATTGAAACAAAGTAAAGAAAAGCCTCTAATTGGAAAACCCCATGCCCAGATGCAGGACCTAACTTCTGGTTAAAAGTATTAACATCTTTGCACGAAGATTTAGCCATGATTAAGAACTATTTATATGCACACCCTAAACAGACACCAACCTGGCTAACAGGAAAAACAGTGCTCTTACTTAAAAGTAAACTTGCAAGCTTCCCTAAAAATTATAGACCAATAACTTGCCTTCCGACGACGTATAAACTATACATGGGGATTGATGCCGGCAGAGTTTATAGTCATTTAGAAGAAAACTCAATTATGTCAGTAGAACAAAAGGGCAATGAAAGTCATATGGAACAAAGGATCATTTGTTGTTAAAGTCATAGTGGAGAATTGTAAAAAGGGGAAGAATCTAAGTATGGCATGGATTGACTACAAAAAAGCATTTAATAGTATTCCTCATTCATGGATAAAAAAGTGCTTAAAAATCTATAAGATACACCCCACTCTGATTGCTTACATTACAGTGACCATGAAACAGTGACAAACCACTTTGCAGTTAAGCCATGATAAACGACAAATTGTTATCCCAGGGATAAAAACTCAAAGGGGGATATTCCAGGGTGACTCTCTGTCACTGTTACTATTCTGCCTTGCCCTTAATCCATTAAGCTCTTCAACAGCTTAGGCTATGGCTATAATCTGGCTCCTACAAAACAACAAATTGTAAAGACTTCTCACCTTCTCTTTGTCGATGATTTAAAACTGCATAGCTCATCAGATGAGGAACTGAAAGCACAGCTGCAAGTTGTCAAAACTTTTTCAGATGATATAAGAATGTCATTTGCTCTTGATAAATGTGAAAAAACAACCTTTAAAGCAGGAAAACTGCAATGCCAGGAAAACATCAGTTTGGAACAAGAATGTGATATAAAAGAACTTGTGCAAGAAGAAGTGTATAAATACTTGGGAATTGATGAAGGATCAACAACAATAAAACGTGAACAAATGTGAATAAAAATTAGTAAGGAATACTTTAGAAGACTTAAATGAATCCTGAAAACAGCATTGACATCTAGGAACAAAATCCAAACTATAAAGCAATTTGCTCTTCCTGTCCTAACTTACAGTTTTGGAGTGATTGACTGGCCCCAAAACGTATTGGATAGATTAGACAGGAAAACAAGAAGGATGCTTCATGTTCACCAAATGATTTATAAAAATCAGTGCATACCAAGATTATATATTCTGCATTCTGAAGAAGGGATGGGACTTATTGAAATTTATTATATGTATAGATCTACAATTGTGGGACTCCACAAATCTACTGACCTCACAAAACTCAAACGTAGTGAAAGTTTTGAAACATGAGGAGAATAAATCCAAGATGACTTCTCTGCTTAATCTAGCAGAAGCTTATTGGCATCAAGCAGGAATGGAAATCAAACCAGAAGTAGATAAAAATCAGGCAGCAACTGTATGTGCCAAAAAACAAAAGAAAGAATATAAGATGAGGGATCAGATGAGAAGGCAAGAAATGTGGAAAAAGTATAAATATAGTTGCAAGTATAGAAAACTTCTGGAAGAACTTCATGTTGATCAGGAACGAGCACAGGAATGGTTAAGGAGAGGCGAATTCAAATCAAGAAATAAAAGGTTAATACTGGCAGCCCAAGATAGTGAGCCGTGTACACGTTGGTTTATAAAGTCCATTGAACATGTGTGAGAAACAGACAAAGTACACCAATTTCAAGCTAGGTTAAGCCATAACCAACCAGATATCTTAGCCATCTCCGAAACCTGGCTCAAGCCCTTTATCCTCAACTCTGATTCTGCCCCAGGATTTCATTGTTTCAGAAATGACCAATTAAATAAAAAGGTGGAGGCACTGCCCTAGTCTACTCCAGCCTTCTTACCTTAATTCCCCTCCAAATTCCAATTCCTCAACTCCAGAACACTGAACTGCTGGAATTCTAAAACTAAATAAACATAAAAATATCTGCATCATTGCCCTATATATCTCACCTGGTAACAATATCTCTACACTTGAAAATATTCTCCTATGGGCCTCTACTGAAATTAACTATGAAACTTATATCCTTGGTGATGCGAATATTGACTGGAATAAAATCAATTGCCCCTCTCCCTCCCTATCCATTAACCTCTACAACTTCACTCAAATAATCCTCTCCATCACTTGACCTAACAAAATAAACCCTCCCGGATCCACTATAGATTGGATCCTAGTCTCAGATCCAAATAAAATAACCAATTCTGGCACAATTCCTGATACCTTTGGTGACCACCTCCCAGCCTTCATGCATCGCTCAACTAGTTCCTCCCCACACCAGCATCAGTACATTCAAACTCGTAACCTCAGTAGCTTCAACCTAACTACTTTCTCAAATACTTTCAAACAAATGAACTGGCAAATTCTAAACATCCTTCCTCTTGACAAGGCTATAGAATACTTCAACTCTGTCTTCCTTGATACAACTCACTAGCCCCACTAAGAAACAAAAGGATAAAAACTAAAACTGCTCCTTGGCTATTCAAAGAGACAAAACAGATTATGTACCAGAGAGACAAACTATGGAAGCTTTACCAAAACAATAAGCTGGCCAATACCTTGCTCCAATATAAACAGCTCCGCAACCGTTCAAAATGACTAATCACCAAAGACAAAAAAATCCTACTATATCAAACTTCAGTCCAATAACAATAAAAAACCCAAAAAATTCTGGAACTCAAACTCACTCCTCAATCCAGGCTCCAAGAATAATTCCTGTCCTGACCCAAGTAAATCTGACCTCGAACTAGGCTCTGAATTTAACAAATTTTTCATAGAAACTATTACTACCCTCACCAAGACATTTCCCAATAATAACCCAACTGCTCTACACTCTCCCCCTTCTAACTCACCTCATCTGTTTGAACTCAAATCCATCACCACTAACTTTATAAAAAAAACTTTTGTCCAAACTTAAACCTTGCTCTAACGCTCCCACCAATATTCCCTCTTCCTTCCTAAAATGTGCTGCTGATCGCATTGCTCTCCCAATCAGCATCATTATTAACCGATCCATAAAAGAATCATACGTCCCCAAACTCTGGAGCTCAGCTTATATTCTTCCTCTTCATAAAGGAGGCAAAAATACCAGTATCTCAAACTTTCACCCCATTGCTTTGCTCTCATCAATCTCCAAAATCCTAGAAAAATGCATCCACCTCCAACTTATGCCTTTCCTGACCCAAAACAATCTTCTCACTCCTACCCAGCATGGCTTCCGTCCAGGCCACAGCACAATAACCGCTCTACTCTCTTTCCTAGAAACTGTCAATCAAGCCCGAGATTCAGGACACAGTTTTTACTGTTCTACTCGATCTGTCTAAAGCCTTTGATACTGTTTCCCACAAGCACCTTCTCTGTCATCTCTCAAACCTTAATCTCTCACATAATGCTTTATCCTGGTTCTCCAGCTATCTATTAGACCAATCACAGGCAGTCAAATAGAACAACTCCATCTCTTCCTTCCTACCTACCCCAACTGGCATACCACAGGGATCCATCCTTGGGCCAATGCTTTTTAACATCTTCAATAACTTTCACACTGCTATTCCCGATGCTAAAATCATCCAATACGCAGACGATTTAACCTTAGTCTGCTCTGCCTCAAACTTCTCTGAATTGCTGACTAAAACCCAAACTGCCTTCTCAACAACTGAAAACTGGATGCGCCAAAACCACCTCTCTCTCTCAATGCAAATAAATCAAAGATTCTACTATTCCCTCCCACAAAGACCCTCTCCTACGATAAAAATAACTTCAAAGTCTATACTCAAACCAACTCACCTACAGAAGTGGTCCCCTCTGCCAAACTACTTGACATTACTGTAGATGAACACCTCAAGTTTGATATTCATATTCAACAAAATATTAAGAAAACCCACCAAAAGCTAGGTATGCTGTATAGGAATAATCACTTTCTCTCCAACTCTACCAGGCAAACTCTGGCCTCAACTTATCTTCTTCCTCCTTATTATACAGAGCCCCTCTCCTAACCAACCTGTCCTCATCTATCACCTCTAAACTAGAAAACTGCTACAACAAAATCTCTAAATTTGCCTCTAAATCTAAAAATACCACCCATCACTGCCTAACCCTACAATCCCTGAATTGGCTTGAACTCCCAAACTACCTAGACTATCTCCAACTCACTACTGCATATAGACTCATATTTCACCCAACAAAATGTCCCGATCTAACAAACATTCTTCTCCCTTATACACCCAACAGAGCTCTCAGATCTGAAAATCAGAACTTAATTACTATCCATAAACATAACCATCCTGCTGGCCAACTTCTCCTATCTTTCTCACTAGGCAAAAAATGGAATTACCTTCCCCTCCACACTAAGAATCATACCAAACTCAGAAAACTTCAAAACCCAACTATTCAAACACCTGACAACTAAATGGAAATGTACCTGCCTTCACCCAACCTAATCAAAGGGGGTTCTCTCTCTCTCTGGTTCCCAAGCTCTACAACTGTCATAGTTATCTTCCTATGAGCCTATCTAAGCTCTCAACAATTTCTATAGCTTCTCTCTAAGCTCTCAACAACTCCTACAGTTACCCTCACACAGTCCAACCTTGTAAACACTGTAAATAGCATTCTACTGTTGATGTATGTAAAGCGTATTTACATTTTCTTAAAAGGTCTGTATGTAAACTGTTTCCACACCTAACACACATCTGTTTTCCTCAAATGAAACTGTATGATCCCTACCTTCAAGCTTAATGAATTTGTTAACTATGCATGCTAGTGAATGCATTAATGAGTAAGTATTCCACAATATTATTTTTAATATTAACTATCAGTTGGATCTAAATTGTATAATGCACCTTGGAGCTTTTCTCCCCGGGCCTCCACTAAAAATGGGTCAGTTCAGCCCAGTGGAATTCTCTGGTAATCAAACTGCAAATAAAATAAATAAATGTAGGTTTTGTAAAACAGAATTGGAAACCGTTGCATACCTTGTTGCTGGCTGCAACATACTAATGGCAGAAGGACTGAATATAGAAAGGCATAATAATGTGGCAAGGCTGTTACACTGGGGATTGTGCAAACATTATGGTATTTAAGTGGCTGAATAACACTGTAAACACGAGCCACAAAACATCATGGAAAATGAAGAAGTCTACATCACATGGGATCATCCATTACCAACAGTTCGAAAGACAGATGCTAGAAAACCGGATATAGTGGTCCAAGAAAAGAAGACAAGAGTAGCATTGATCATTGAAATTGCCACACCCAGTGACTACAGTGTCTTGTGAACAGAGACACACAAAGTCATAAAATATAAAGATCTGCAGGCAGAAATGAGAGCAATGTGGAAAAAAGATACCCAGACAGTTCCAATAGTAGTAGGAGCAACGGGCCTTATAAAAAAGAATTTACAATCATATTTTGATATGTTACCAATACATGTAACTCCATACAAACTGCAGACGGAGTCATTAGTGGGCACATTGCGGGTGCTGTGAAGAGCACTACTGGCTGACATCAAAGACTGAAACAATAATAAGTCATGAAATTTAATCATACTTTGACTTTGGAATGGGGTCCATTTCCGTCATGGTATTAGAAACCCAAAAGACTTGGAGAAATTAAAAAAAAATGAAAATATCAACTACCAAAGAAAAATTATGAATCTATACTACATATGATATTAACTCTGCCAGGAACCAATAAGTGGGAGAGTTTACACTGAAATTAATAAAGTGTAATTTGAGTCATATATATGGTTTTGACAATAAAAGTAAAGAACACTCTAGGCTTAAATAGCTGAGCCCATCTCAAGGCATGAGCCACCAAAAATATACTTGCTGGGTATTATATATTTCCTCTGCAGAATTTAATTTTCATGGGCTTATTCTACTTGAAATAGCAGAATTAGAGGTGGATATACAGGGGAGCTGATTTTGTGTAAATAAGCAAGTCTGATAATGATAATTCTACCAATGCTTTACAACTCAAACAATTCATCCATGTTTCTTATTACAAAACCATCTGTCGAAGTAATAAGATGCTTTAAGTTCCTGGGTTTTTTTGCAATTTATTTTAACAATTCCCATCATGAAGCTGCCTCCTCTATGCTCCAACTGACCCTATTCTACTTTATAAAATATTCAACATTTACGAGGTAATAATTTGAATATGCATATCTTTTAAAATAATCCAGTCATGCATCTAAGTCCATCTCTTACAAATTAATCATTAATACCCTTATGGAGAAATATTAAATAGCCCCTTATAACTTGAATACATTAAGTAAATAAAAGGTTATATTTTAACCAATAATCACATAAAATTTATTTGAGTACCCATTATGTACTTTATTAACTCCTTACTGAAAGGATATCATAGTCAAACACTAAATTCTAGCATATATCATTAAAACCATACAGGTGTGCAAATTTTTTACTTTAACACAATAAGTAATCATCCTTAATGGTTTATGTTGATGCTTAAATGTCAGCTTTCTGATTATATTTTTTCTAATTTTAAAATCTCAGTCTCGTATACATCAGCCTATAACTTATATTACGTTAGTGTTATATGACATTTTTGTTGTATCAAATTAAAAAAAAAAATCTGTATGCAGAATACCATGTTTATCTGGATGTAGAAACAGTGGTTTCTCTCAGTCAGTAAGTCATTGTATTAATGCCTCCAGGAAAAGTCTTTTATACAATCATAGGCTTAAAGATATAAAATATTGTTGCAGACTTTCAAAAGACTCACCGGGTGCTTCTCTGTCACTTTTGATGGATGTTGCTAAAGCAAGCTGTGAAGACTTGATACTTTCATTTCACAAATATGGTGCACCCAGTCAGGGAAGGTAATCTGCGACACTCAAATTTTGTTATAGAAGAAGCTGAAGTAAAAGTGACATGAAATAAGAATTAAACAACATTTCTAATTATCTTTATTATAAAATACAACCGGAAGGAAGATAATCACTAAGTAATTAAACGTGAATGAAAGAAAAAGGACAGGTCATTCACAAAGAAAAGGATCTTAAAAAAAGAAGTTATGTTTTACCATAACGTCCCAGCTGTGTTGTTGATGATCTTTCATTCATCACTGATGGATTCGGTTCCAAGCCCTCTGAAATAAGTCGGCCTAATACCAAGCTCACGCCAACCAAAAACTCTTGAGCCAAGTTTCTACCCACAATGCTCTTCTCCCTTTTACCTCAGATCGAGTTTGCCTATGTTATACAAGTAAAGCAGAGGCCATTTCTGCACAAATGCCCCAAGATACCACTTGGACCCAAAGTATCCCCCAGTTGCCTTTGGTGGGGGGAAAGAAGGTGGGAAGTGATGAATGAAAGAAGATCAACAACACAGATGGAACATTATGGTAAGACATAACTTCTTTATCTAATGTTGTTAATCTTCTTTCCATTCATCACTGACTGGATAGAATCCTCAGCTACCTTGTGATCCTTGGGTGGCCCTTACGAAAGAACATTCCAGAGTACCATTGAGACGAAAGCAGCTCTCCCTCTGGAGACCACATCCAATTTGTAAAGCTTGATAAAAGTGTGGGGTTTAGCTGAAGTGGCTGCTACATAGATATCATCCATAGAAGCCCTGGAATGGAAGGCTACAGATGCTGCCATAGATCTAGTAGAATGGGCTTTAATATTCTGTGGCATAGGTTCTTTTGCAAATGAATACATGAAGAGTATGCGTTCCCTTAACCATTTTGATAAAGTGACCTTGGAAACAGAATTTCCCATTCTAGGCCCAGAGAAAGAAATGAAAATTTGATCAGTTTTACAAAATACTTCGATCCTGTCTGAATAAAATCTCAATTGTCTGTGCACATCCAAGGAATGTAGGCAGTATTCCCCTTTATTAGAAAAATTCAGGAAAAATACTGGTAAATCAATAGTCTGACTGATGGAAAAGTGAGAAACAACTTTGGGGCGTAAAGATGGATTTGTCCGGAGTGATACTCTGTCCTTGTGGAAGATTAGATAGGGCATTTTGGTGCAGAATGCCTGAAGCTCAGAAATTCATCTGGCTGACAAGATGGCTACCAGGAAGAGGGATTTCCACGACAAGAATCTGAGGTCATACTTCGCTGCGGGCTCAAATGGAGCTTGAGTTAAAGACTGGAGAACTAACGTGAGGTTCCTTGGCTCTATAGGCTGTATGATTGGAGGCCTAATGTGAGAAACTCCTTTGAAAAAAGTTTTACATAAACATAGTGATATGAGGGGAGTACCATTCAATCCATTATGATACTTTGAAATAGCCACTAGATGTACTCGTATGGTAGAGGCTGCAGCTCCATCTTTGAAAAACTTAAGATAGGTATTGTAAAACGGCTGTGACTGGAGCCAAATCTGGACCTAGCATCTTTTTCTTTGACCAAATACAGAATCTTTTCCACTTGTCCAGATATAGTCTTCTGGTAGATGGTTTATGAGAGGCCAGAATAATGTCACAAACAGGTGAGGTGAGATCATGCTGCCTGTCGATGAATGGAAGTGGAAGAACCAAGCTGTCAGCTTGAAACTGGACAGGTTCGGATGACTCTACCCTTGGGGTTGAGAAATTACATCTGGAAGAGGATCCAGAATCCATGGATGACATAACAGATGAGGCCAAAGAAAGGGGAACCAAACTTGTCAAGGCCAAAAGGGGGCTATGAGGATCACTTTGCATTTCAACCGAATGGCTTTCTTTACAAATTGGGGTATCAGAGGAATGGGGGGTAGGCATATAGCAGTCCCGTGGGCCAATCGGGAATCAGAGCGTCCCTTGGGGACTCACCCTTTGGGGGGAATAGGGAAAAATAGCTGCTGCATTTGTTATTTGACAGGGAGGCGAATAGGTCACAGCAAGGCTGGCCCAAACGAATGAAAATTTCTGCCGCTATTTCGGGATTGAGAGACCACTCATGAGGCAAGAGAATACATCTGCTCAACTTGTCTGCAATCACGTTGGAAATCCCCAGGATATGTGTTGCTATCAGAAAGTGAATGGAAGCTATCGCCCACTGCCAAATTCTCATGGCCTCTTGACACAGGGGATAGGACTTGGTTCCTCCTTGCTTGTTGACATATCAGACTAGTGACATAATGTCTGACTGAATTGCAATTGTTCCAGAAGGCAGACCAGGTTGGAATGCTTGCAAATGCTAACAGCACCATTCTCAGTTCTAGAATGGTGATATGCAGGTTGGCCTCCAATGTGGACCATGTGCCTTGTACGGTCTTTCCCTGGAAATGTCCCCCCCCCCCCACCGCATCCGTGGTCACAATGGCTTTGGGCTGAGGGAGCTGGAATGGATGGCTCCAAAGTTCTGTCTGGCCTCATCCACCAAAGAAGGTCCTGCTTGGAAGAACTGGTTATCTGAATTTGAAAGCATAGAGGATGGTAATTCGGAAACCATGAGAAAAAAGAAGCCATTGAAGTATTCACTTGTGCAGTTTCGCAAGAGGCACTATTGATATGGAAGCTGCCATGGATCCTAAAACCTGAAGAACCTTTCTCACTGAGACTTTGTTTTGATGGAGTATCAACCTGAGCTGAAGCCTCAATCTCTGAAGTATGTGAGCTGGGAGCTACAAAAGACAAGAGTGGATGTCGAAGACTGCTCCTATGAAATCTATCTTCTGGACTGGAGCAAGACTGGATTTCTCCCAGTTTAGAGTTATCCCCAAAAATGTTGCCAGTGAAAGGGGTGTATTGCAGGGCTGTTACCAGAAGATGCTTTGTAAGGAGACAATCGTCCAAATACGGAAACACCCAGAATCCTTGTAGTCTCAAGTGAGCTGTAGAGAGTCAGAACGGCAGGGCACGAAACTGGTAATGATTGGCTTCTAGCCGGAAGCGAAGAAGACTCCTCGAGTGTTTGTCCATTTTGATGTGGTAATACGCATCCCGAAGGTCTATCGAGCACATCCAATCGCTTTCCCTTAAAAAAGTGAGAATGGACTGAACCATGACCATTCGGAATTTGGTTTGGGCAACAGACTTATTCAAATTGCTGAGATCCAGAATGGGTCTCCAGTCCCCTGTCTTTTTTGGCATGAAAAAAGAATCTCGAGTGAAATCAGGATCCGCACTGGTCTGGTCAGACTAATTGGATGACTCTTTTTTGATACAACTTGTTTATTTCCACAGCTGCTTCTTTCCTCTGATTGGGTGGAATGTCGGGAAGTTTTGCTGGAGGCTTTGGGTAAGTGATGAGGGGAATGGTGTAACCTCTGGTTATGATCTTCTGCACCCAACGATCGGTGGTTATTGAATGCCAGGCAGCTTGGTGTAGAGAGACATGACCCCTGACTGCTTTCAGAGGAACCAATCGGGCCGCTCTTTATGAGAGCTGATAAGGCTTACCAGAGAAAGAATCCCTGGGTCCTTGATTATGTGGACCCCCTCTGCCTCGGTAGGGGCATCTTCCAGAATTGTTACCCACTCTGTCCCTGGGGGTATCATCACCATGAGTGGCACAGAAAGGACCCCGAAATTTTTTGGGCCAAATTTTGCCACTCCTCTGGTTCCTGGAAAAGGAACGCTGAGGGTTGGAAAAACATAGACCTACGGCAGACACGGTCTTACCATCCTGCTCACACCTGCCCAGAATGCCCTTCACCTTGGGGCAAAAAAGGGAAGATGCTTCAATGGGAGCATTCAGGAAGGAAGACTTTAAAAGGTCCATTCAGGCATGGTGTCTCATAACTATGCCAGAACCCACAACTCTAGCCGCCCCTTCAGTTGCGTGTGAGAGCAACCTCATGGACAAATTATAGATAGATTCCAGGGTTGCAAGCTGCAAGGAAACTTTATCCCTTACCTCATCAGACACCTGCCCTGCGAGTGTTCCAGAGAGTTTGGAGATCAAGTCTCTTTGGAGCCTCGTAAAATGTGCCAAGTAGTTCAGGGACTGTATGGCAAAGGTCGCTGAAGCAAAGACTCGCTTCCCCAATCTGTCCATGGCCCTGGACTCTCTGTTGGGCAGGTACAGTATGACCCTCTTCAGTGAAATCCTTTTTCGTGGCCACAGCCACCACCACAGCATCGACTTGTAAACCTCTGGACCAATGTGGGTTTTCCTCAGGTGGAGAAAGTATCTTGTCAGGTCTCCAAGGGATCGACTCAACAGAAAGTACAGTTGTGTACACTTACATAAATGTAGATGTTCGAGTGTATTCACTGCTGCAGTCATCACATTTGGGTTATCTGCTTGCAGGTAGCCCTCAGTCGGCCTGATTATCAAAGTCTTGGGTCCTGCGTCGGTTGTTGTCATCTTCCATGACGTCAGGTAGTCAGGGATATAAAGAATGGAGCAGATGCCATTACATCAGTTTTTCTTGCCCCAGATGTCAGGTGCCACCAAAATGGGAAGAAATTATATACAAGGTTACACCTCCAACAAAAAGCAAATACACCAGAAAGCTTTAAGCATAATAAACAAGAATAGAGGTATAGTCAATAGAAGTCAGGGGGCTGGAGGGAGGGTAACCAGGATGCAACAGTGAATACACCCAAACATCTACATTTATGGTAAGTGTACACAACTGTGCTATGTTCTTCATGTTTTACTGTTGCAATCATCACATTTGGGTAGATTCCCAAAGCTAAGGATGGGAGGAAGCAATTAGATAACATTAGGACCAGCTATAAGGCCCTGCAAGACTGCAGTGGCAAAGCCAGCCCTGGATTTAGAAAAAATTGTCAGGTGGTAATGCTTGGTGAAGGTATGTACAGAGCTCCAGGTAGCAGCTTCCAGGATGTCCCTGGTAGGGACACCACTGAGAAAGGCTGTAGACGTAGATGCAGCCCTGGTGGAAATGAGGTCTTATCCCCTGTGGGGTAGGTTTTCCATGGTGCTTATAGCAGAAATTAATGCAATGGCCTATCCACTTAGAAATGGTTTGCTTTGAAATGACCTTCTCCTCTGCTCCTGCAGCAAATGCAACCAGCAGCTGTTCAGATTTCCTGAGAGGCTTAGTCCTGTCCACGTAAAATCTAAGTTGCCTGTGCATGTCCAAGTGCAGTATTCATTCCCCTTTGTTCTGTGCATTAGAAATGAAGGTTGGTAAATGAATGGACTGATTAAGGGCCACACTGGATACCACCTTGGGCATAAAGGAAGGATTGGTCCTGAGGGACACCCTATCAGCATGAAAGATGATGAAAGGCTCCACTGCCATGAGGGCCTGTAATTCAGTCACCATTCTTGCTGAAGTAATGGCTAGAAGGAAAGCTGTTTTCCAAGAAAGGAATTTAACTCTGCATTTGCAGCTGGTTCAAAGGGAGGTAAAGTGAGCTTTTCCAATACAAAGTTAAGGTCCCAGGCTGGAGTAGGGGTTCTCTTGGGTGGTCTTAAGTTTTTGTCCCCACTGAGGAACTGTTTCAGCAGTGGATGAGAGAAGAGAGGAGGCTCTGTATTGTAATGTGCTGAAATGGCCGAAGCATGAATTTTGATGGAAGAAAAGGAAAGGCCCTTGTGAAGCATCTCAGTTAAGTATTGAAGAATATGCAGTAAAATGGGCACTGCTGTGCCCTTCCCCTAAGTTTGGCTCCTGGAACAGAATCTTTTCCATTTTTCAACATAGGATTTTCTAGTACTAGGCCTCCTTGCCTCCAGAATGACATCCAGCACTTGCTTACTGAGGGATGGGAACGGAGAGATCAGGTAATTATCCAGGCTGCAAGGTTCAGGGTTTGAAGGTGTGGGTGCAGAATCTGGCCCTCCTGCAGGGACAGCAGGGCAGGGGTCTGAGGCAGGTGCCATGGTTCCAGCAGTGTCACACTGCACAAGAGGGGGTACCAGTTTTGGTGTGGCCAGCCTGGTGCAATCAGTATTGTCCTTGGTTTGTCCTGTTTGATCTTTAGTAGCACTTTGCAGAGGAGAGGCAGAGGGGGAAAGGCATAAACTTTCCAGGTGAAGGACAGGGCATCCACTTTTCCAAGATTGTTTGTGGGGAGTCCTTGTGCAGAATTTGTCCAATTGGTACTTCTGAGGGGAGGCAAACAGGTCCATCTCTGGGCTCCCCCATTTGTTTCTCAACATGTTGAATATCTTTGGTTCCAATTTCCACTCATATGGGTCCATGAGATTTCTGCTTAGGTCGTCTGCCAGTGTATTTAGCTTGCCTGGCAGGAATTGAGCTTGTAGGTGCACTTAGTAGCTCAAGGTTGTGTTCCACAAGCCATGGCTAATCTGCAAAGAGGGTATGAGTGGGTTCCCCCCTGCTTGTTTATGTACCACATAACAGTGGTGTTGTCAGTCTTTACCAATAATTGTCCTGGAAGAATGTGGTCCTTGAAGGCTGTCAGAGCATTCTGCACAACTAACATTTCTTTTTGATTGATATGCAGGTGCATTTGATTTGGGTTCCATTTACTCTGAATGCACTGCCCTGCCAAGTGAGCCCCCCCCCCCCCATGCATAGTCTGATGCGTCTGTTGTTACGGTTTGGGCGGCAGAGAGTGAATGGCAGTCCCTTGTTTTGGTGGCAGGCCTCTGTCCACCAAAGGAACTCTATCTTTAGACAAGGTATGACAGGAATCATTGATTCTAGGTCCTGTGAATGTCGACACCATAGGCTTTTTAGATACCATTGTAATTTCTTCATATGCAGTCTTGCATAAGGAATCAGTAGTATGCAAGAGGCCATGAACCCCAGGGCATGCACTATTTTCCTTGCAGATAGCTGGGTCTTTGTGGCCAGTAGTTTGAAGTAGAATGTCAAATGAACTTATTCTCTGGCATGAGGTAGGCCATCTTGGAAGTTGTATTCAAGCTTGCTCCCAGGAATACAATTTGTTGACAGGGTACTAGATGTGACTTCTTTTCGTTTATGGTGTACCCCAGAGAAGTTAGTAATTTCTTTACAAATGCCAGATAATTTATTAGTATGTCCTGGCTTTCTGCCTGAATTAGACAATCATCCAGGTATGGGTATACTTGAACATTTCTTTGTCTGTAAAATGCAATGACTGCAGCTAGGCACTTTGTGAATACTCTGGGCGCAGTAGATAAGCCAAAGGGCAGTGCAGAGAACTGATAGTGCATGTAGCCTGCTCTGAAGCGTAGGTACCTTCTGCAAGATTCCCTTATTGGGATGTGCAGGTAGGCTTCCTTTAAATCTAGTGTTGCCAACCAGGCATTTTTGCCTAGCATGGGAAGCAGCTGATGAAGAGTTAGCATTTTGAATTTTGGGATTTCCAAAAAGGTGTTTAGGCTAGACAGGTCCAGAATAGGATGCCAGGAATAGTCTTTTCTGGGTACCAGGAAAAGTCTTGAGTAGAAACCTTGCCCCCATTCTTCTTCTGGGACAGGTTGAATAGCCCTGATGCTTAGAAGAGAGAGAACTTGCCTTTGAGCCTCTGCCCACTGATTTAGGGTTAGGTCTGGCCAATCGTTTGGGGTTGGTAAGGAGTGGAACTGGAATCTGTATCCTTGGGAAACTATGTTTAAAACAGTTAAGCAGGGCTTGGAAGGTTTAAAGTTAAGGCATTATGACAGTTTACCATAAGGGGGTGTCTTACTACTCCCAGTTTTGGAAGTGGGAGCCCCCCACTGCTTAGGTCTGTGAGTACCTTGGGACTGAAGCCTGGGTGTTCTGATGGTTCTGAGTTTGGACTGAGAAGGCCTGGAAGAGGCAGGAAAAGACCAATTCTTAGAAGGCCAATGCCTACTAAATCTGGGAGGCTGTACTTGCAGGAAATCTTTAACAGTTTGCACAGATTTAGCTTTTTCCTCCATCTTTTTAAGTACTTCTTCTGCTCTGTTGCCAAACAGGTGGTCTTGGTTTAAGGGAGCATCTAGTAATTTAACTTTAACATGATCTGGCAAAGATTGCTCCTTAAGCCAGACATGCCTTCCAAGTACAGATCCAGTGACGTCAGCCATGCAAGATGCCTCTAATGAATCAAAACCACATTGCAAAGTATGTTTTCTAACTTGTTCAGCAGAATGCATTAAATCCTGTAATTCTTTATTTTCAGCACAGTTAAGAATCAACATCATTTTCTGTTTAAGCAATCCAGTAATATGTTGCTGATACTTTAACACATGAAACTGGCAGTTTAAGGCCCTAATGGCCAAAGTTGCAGAAGCGTATACCTTCTTACCCCATCTATCCAGGGCCCTGGAATCTCTATCGGAGGGGTTAGAGTTTTTGGCAGTAGTAGCCTTAATGCCCAGGGTCCCTGTGAAATGGTCTCGGGATCCGCAGTAGAATTTTTAAAAAGGAACTTGTGAGAGTCAGGTATCCTGTAATACCTGTCAAGATTTCTAGGAGCAGGAGGTAAAGAGTCAGGAGCCAGGCTAGATTCCAAGAAGGCATCATCTACAATGTCCAGTACAGGAGGGATGGCTAAAGGCCTATGTTGAGGTAGGAGTAAGAATTCCCTAAGCCTCTTTTTGGAGTCAGAGCAATCCTGGCTTTTCCAGCGGAAATGCTCCCTAAGAGTATGCAAGGTTTCACCAAAAGAGAAATCCTCTGGAGGGGAAGCAGAGGGAATGAAGTCCTCTGCATCAGAATCCTCATAGGTAGATAAGGGCAACTCCTGGTCATCAGAGAAAACAGAAATTTCAGAATCCTGATCAGAATAATCAGAATGAAAATCAGTCCTAGGTCTCAGAGACAGAAGGGTGGCTTCCCCTGATTACAGTAATAAAGTCTTCAGCCATTCTTATCATTTGTTTGTTTTAGGCATAGGGGCCTGACCATGCAGTCTGGGCATCAGTTTTCTAGGCATTGATTGAGTTTTAGGCCTTGAAGAAGAAGATGGCATCGGTTTAATATGCAAGTGAGTAGGCCTGAATACACCGGACTCTGAATGGGTCTCAGTAGAGGCCTGCGAATCTGAAGTAGCAGTTATCAGGGGCAAAAGCGCTTCACTGAGTACTGGTGAAGTGGTGACTAGCTTAGGAGAAGCGTTGTCAGCAGCTTTGGACCTAGGTGGTCTGTCTCTGTCTTTATCTTTGCGATTTTTTCAGAATGTCGGTAGTCGGGTGACTTAACTAAGCCATTTCTGTATAATTGAACAGAGTACCAAAATATTTAGATGCGAAAATTAACTGACGATGAATAGTACAGGGGTTGAATAAGGCACAAAATCAACAGTGAGGTACGGCGTGGTCTGCATCTAGGCAAGAAATGCAGTACGAATGAAAATCTTTATGAGGTATTTGCTTTCCACAAGAAATACAATTGTTAACTTTTACTGACATCGGTTTAGAGCAAGAAAAATTATCCCCAATGGGGTACTCAGCTTAGTTGAAGACTTCGGATCTGAAACTCAAAAACGAATATTTCAGGAGTTGGCCGACTGGCACTTGCGAACTGCTTCTGCTTTGGGCACCGCACGGCAAGAAAGACTGATGTAATGGCATCGGCTGCATGCTTTATACCCCTGATTACCTGACGTCATGGAAGATAAGACAGCAACAGACGCAGGACCCAAGACTTTGATAATCAGGGTGACTGAGGGCTACCTGCAAGCAGATAACCCAAATGTGATGACTGCAACAGTGAAACACGAAGAACATTCAGGGTTCTTCCAAGCGCACTGCACCATGAGCTGAACTAGCTCGTCTGCAGGCACGGTCACCAAAGAGGTAAATGGCCGGGCACGGAAAGCCTGCAGAAACACAGACTCCTCAGAAGAAGGATTAAAGGACTTCCAGTCACCCCTCTGCTTCAACATATCAAGGATGTCCCCGAAGAAGTCATCCTCAGGGGGTGACCGTGAGGACCCTTCAACATCATCGAAATCCATATCCTCTGATAGAGACTCCTCAGGTGAGTCTATGTGCTTCCTCTTGCATGATCTCTATCGTGGGGGCTCCTCAGTGGGGACTTCTGAGGAGGACTTGGAAGAGGGGGCACCCTGCAAAGGAGAGTTCTGCGGCTTTCCTGTCCAGTGTCCCAGGGAGATGGCCTGTGACAGCTGTAGCTCAGGGGGAGAGGTCTGGGGTTCCGAAGTCAGCGGAATGCTTCCAGAAGCAAGTGCCCTCTCCATTGCATGGAAAGCAGGTCCACATGAAGAGGGATAGGAGCCCAGAACCAAGAAGGACAACCTCAGAACTAGGGTCACCCCCCCTGTTCTGTCGAACCTGCTCCAGGGGATGGAGCCTCGAAAGCAGGATCTGTGCAGACAGGACTCCCGGTACCAAGTTGGAGGTGAAGAAACAGTCAGAACCGTGCCACAAACTGAGACGTGTGCAGCCCAATCACAGGGTTGATGAAAGACCGGTTCAGCAGGAACTGTGGACCAAAGGGACAGTCCCAGAGCCCCAGTGAGGTCCACTGCAGGTGCTGAGATGGGGGGGGGTTCCGAAAATGATGTCAGAGCAGAAGGCTTTGGAACTGGTATGGTCAAAGGAGGAGAATAGGATGGAGTCTGTGGAGAAGTCAACCCCAAGTCCTGCAGGAGGATGGGTCCTGGAAGGAGTGGGTATCCCCCTGGCTGTCAACAACTGGTCCACAAGCTGCGCCACATCAAGTTCTGAAAGGTTCCTGGTGGATCTAGTGGATACTCCCGACGAGGAGGCAGGTCGTTCTAGGAACGGACTGGACACCTTGCCCTGGAAATGGGTCTGTGGATGGAGGGTATTGGGTCCGTGGCATGGAATTTACCAGCACTGATGTCTCAAGTTTGGAGACCGTAAACAGTGGCGTCAAATTCGTACTTGTCTGGGCCATAAAAGGGCTCGGCGCCGAAGGGGCACTCGGAGCTGACACGGGAGGTTCAATCGTAATTGCAAAGATAGGCATCGAAGACGTGCACTGTGCCGAGGCGGCACCCAGTGCAGAAGTTGTAGTAGTTGTAGTGAGGAAGATCGTCGGCACCGAAGACAGTATCAGAGCCGAAGCTTGCTCCGACAAAGGAATAGTCGTAGCTGGAGCGGAAGTGTTCAGTGCCGACGAGGCAGTCTTTTGCTCCAAGATAGTTTTGGCACTTTTGGTTTCACCGATTTGCCATGGTCACCAGATGAAGAGGGAACTAAATGGGACCTTTTCTTATCCTTAACTGGGCCTCTGAAAAGGGCGACTTTTGTAGGCCCTTCAGGATCAACTTTTCCTTGCGCTCGTTCAAAATGTGCTGACTGAAACTTTGACAAATCACACAGGGAGGTTGCACCGAAAGATGGGGCACACCCAAACAATAAAAGCAATCATCATGAGAGTCTCACAGGTAGGAGAAAAGTTTAAACCATGAAACTGTGAAATTACAGATCAAGTAATCTGAATTTTGTAGTAGGGAAAATAATGGAACCACTTCTGAATGACAGGAATTCCTGGTTAACTAAGGACAAGTAGTACAAACAACACAAGGTGGTATGAACAGTCTTCTTTGATTTTGTGACCAATGTAGTAAACTAAGGAAGTGTGTTGGCCTACCAAGGTTTTAAATAAATCAATTCTATGGTGCTGATATACAGATCCTTTCAAAGATCACTGAGGTTTAGTAACGTTGCTGACAAGCACAGAATATTAATATACAACTTAATCAACCTTTACAAACTGAATTATAAAACAGAACACAAAGATTAACAGCAAATACAGACTATGAGAAGAGAGGTTATGAGACTGCAGGTTTCAGCAATGGATCAGATCTTGTTTAATGTCCAAGTCACTTGTTAGCCTGAATAAATGGAAAACTCTCTCTCTCTTCTTCAGTAGGTGACTGATAGCAGCTACTGAGATAATATGCAAGGTGATGTGGGGAATAAATTAGAATAGATGTGGCATTGTTGTAGCAACGAAAATGCACAGCAGCTTAGTGTTAATGCAAAGAAATGCAAATGAATGCACCTTGTAAACAAAAACAAGTTAAGAATGCACAGCAGGAAGGAGGTATGACAGCAACAACTAAGGTAGAAAACTTTCTTTACTGCTACTAGGCGAGACTCAACTTGAAGACCTTTGTGCGATTGTAAAGACATCCCCCCCACCCAATCAGCAAAGATATAGCCTGGAGGCTGACGAGAAGAGGATAGTCAAAATGGTGCAGTTTCTACAACAAAAGACACAAAAACAGACAGCCATGGGCATCTGATGCACAAATGTAAATAAATATATAGAACAAACATTTGATAAACTGTCCAACGCCTGTGGACATTTTAACCTGCTATTTGTGTGCTATCTTACTCGGTCACATAAAAATCTGCTTAAAATGAACACCACTGGTTTAACACCTGTTGTTCAATATACTAAAGGGCTTTCAATTTTATTTAATTCACATTTGCTAAGCTGAAACTATAGTCTTAAAATGGCTTTAGCATGTACTACTTCCAGACAACAATTATCTAAGTGCTTTACTGTTGCAACAGTGATTGTTAGTGGAAAAATATGGTTAACTACTACCTCATAATCAAAATTAAACCTAAAGTACAGTTACTCACTACATTAATGAGCACAGATTACGTGAATGATGTGGCTTCCATTAAATCTTAAGTGTTTTATGGGACTGTAATGCTGAATGGCTTTTTATTCACAGTTGTTCTAATTGAAAACTATGGTAAAATCTGGGAGTCTGTACATCTGCTGAAGTTCCCCATGAAAGTATATTTTTATAGGCAAGGGCTTAGCCTCCTTAACCAATTAAGTCAAAATAGTAGCTAATGAGCGATTACTTTATAGTACAATACTCGTATCTTATCAGGTGCCGGTATTTAGTCCCATTTGAAGCAAACCTAACAGCATTTTAAGCCACGACTGAAAATTCTAGAAAAGCAAATGCAAGCATAGCACATTTTTTTCTCTCATGAGATTTCAAATAATAGTTGCCCATGGCTATGGACCTCGGCTTATATACTCTAATCTAATACAGACAAAGTAAACCATCTCCTACGCAAGTTTCTTCTCTCTAACCTTATTTTAAAAACTAAAACTAGAGGTACTGATAATGCCAGATCACACTGGTCACACCCAGAAAGAAAAATGGAAGTACATGAACAAATGAAAAGTTGAGATGGGGAAAGTGCACGTTACAGAATATGGACCTTCTTTTTATAGGTTTGACATTATGCAAATACCCAAAACTTTCATATCTGAATAAGACGATGTCCATCTTCAATAACCACTGGGACAGAACCCATAGCTAATCCACCTGGGTGTTCACTTTATGTGGACATTCTTCTGATGACAGCAGGTCCAAAAGAAGTTCAAGAGACAATGTTGATCTTATAGTGAGCTTAAAATGCTGAAGGAAGACCAGGCTGCTGCTATGCAAATATTACCCAAACTAGTATTACAGAAAAAAATATTTTAGTGAAGTAAGCCATGAAGGCTGCTGGAACACTTCTCCCATATTGCTGCAACAGGAGGAGCTGCAGATGGCTAACCATCTAGGAGGTGGTATGTCTGTTAACCATACCCAACAAACTCTTATTGCAAGAAATCTGGACAAACCCTTAAATAATTGGGGACCAAGGCCTAAAATATGGACATTTTTTTTAAATATTGCTCACCCATGCTTATAAAGTTGACAGAATAATAGGTTTTGCTTTAGCATGACTTTCTGGAGGGGTGAAATCTGAAACTCAATTATTTTCTGAATTCAGTCCTGAATCACAAGGGTAGGTCAAAAGGGATTTGATGCATGGAGTCTGGAACTCTAAAATCCTCTTGGCACATATGATGACCACTAACAGTGCACAATAAGACAATGCACTAATGTCTGGAGAAGGGAGGAGCTTCAGACTACTGGACAGACAGCACCCGACATCTCTGCTCTACACTGAATATTTATAAAGATGAAAACTGTGAATGTGCAGAAAAGCCTGCTTTACTTGTTAGGTGGAAAGTTACAGAAACATTATGTGCAGATGCTGCAGTGGGTGGGGGTGGGGAACATATGTTTGCCAATAGTTGAGTGAGAACAGGGCATAACACTTCACCAAACTACTTTAATCAAATTGTTGGCTCAACCTAGAAAAGCAGTGGTGAATATCAAAGAAAATAACCCAGAGTCAAACAGAATTACTCAAAGTAAATTTCAAAGGGTTTACACAACCTAGAAACTAATATTAATCTGCAATATTAGAGTTCTCCTCCAATTTAAAATATTAATCTGCACTATTAGAGTTCTCCTCCAAAAAGGTTCAAAACCCTAAACTACTTGTAAGGTAATCTCTGCTTTTCTGCTTGTTCGTTCTCCATTCTTTCCAAAACTTGTTCCATAAGCAGCTCTTGGAATTTCAGATCGATAATGGATTTAATGTGCCACAATCTGACAAAAGCAACAGACATAATGTAGCCACCAGACAGGAATTTTACTGTAGTGTACCACCTTAAGAAAATCACAACTTTCTTCTTCTTTCGGCTTTTCCCGGTTAGGGGTCGCCACAGTGGAACTCCGGTCCGCTAATGATTGGCAGTAGATTTTTTACGGGTGCAGAGGTGCCAGCTCGACGCCCAACCTTCAATGAAGGCACGCCCATTCTACGCATGCCTTTCGAACACTACTTGACCACAGGGAGGACATGCAGACTCCACACAGAAGGAGCTCCAGCCGAGAATCGAACGGGAGAACCTCTTGCTGTGAGGCAACAATGCTACCGCTGTACCACCGCAGCTTCACCTTAAGAAAATCACAACAATGTTTAAAAAAAAAAGATCATAGAAGAGATCTATCCTTAGAGCACATAATGTTTAAAGTGTATAAATCCACCTCACATATTCAGCAGAGATCGAATGTAAGCTGTTAGGGGCATTTGTTTTGTTTTTTCTTTTTTTTTTCTAATTGCATCAAATATGAATCCTGAAGTCAGCAAAATCTTTCTGTAATCAACTACACTGTATATAAAAAAGGGGAATTGAAAAAGTACTATTTTCCACATGAACTGATACCTAAAACTTTCCTTGTATATTCACTAGGCTCCACAGTAATGACCTCTTCCCTTTAAACCACAAAGAAAACATTTAAACAGAAAATATCAGTTAATGAAATCATCCATCCTGGCGGACACAAGTAAGCCATAAAAATCAGTTTTTGTTTTCAAATGGAAAACACTCAAGTCTAAGAAATGAATAACCACTATTGGCAAAAAAATAACAGGCTTCTGGTTTCATTTATTTTATCTGATCTGAGCAATGCTCAGTATTACTGTTTACTATACTTATTAAATATTTACTATATGGTTTTCCTGGCATGAGTATCAGAAACATATGTTCTGCTGTGTAACAGCATACAACGTGCAACAATGAATGGCAAAGTTGTTGTTGTGTAATCTATCAAAAATTCCATAAAGCTTTTTTTTAATACATACATATATATATATATATATATATACACACGTGTGTGTGTGTGTGTGTGTGTGTGTGTATGCATACATATGATAAAAGCAGTATTCAGAAACTAAAAATGAATTTATTTTACTACACACTCCGAAACGTTTCTGAAGAATACATGTCTGCACTAATTAAATTTATAAAAAGACAAAGTGCAGTACAAAAATTATGGAAAGAATCAACTCAGTTACCCTGAAGTAATCTAGTGTTTTGCCATGGGGGTACAAGAGTTTTGCTCCAACCTTCAGTTGTTAAGCACTTGGGACCTCAAAAAGCAGTAGTACCATGAAGCAACAGGAGGTACTCTCTGTAAAAACATAGGTTTACTTATCTGTAAATTCACGGCATGCTATTACAGCCAAGAAGCCACAGCCCTAGAAGAATGAACCTTAAGAGAAGAAGGAAGGTTCTTGCCATGAAACGAATAACAAAAAGAAATGGTGTTAGATATCCAAGAGGAAAGAGTTTGCTTGCAAACAGCCAATTCTAAATATCTAGGATGAAAAGAAACAAAAAGCTGATCAGATTTGGAAAAAGTTTTGGTATTATCCAAATAACATAAGAGTTGTCTATGCACATTCAAAGTGTGCAAAACCTTCTCACTAGCAGATTGTGGAGAAGGGAAAAAATGGGCAAATAGGCTGATTAAGAGACAACTCATTCACCATCTTGGGTGTAAAAGAAAAATTAGTATGAAGGGACACCCTCTTATTATGGAAGACTAACAATGGAGGAAAAGCCATAATGGCTTGAAGCTCAGACACTCATCTGGCAAAAGTAAGGGCCAACAAAAGAACAGTGCTCCAAGAACAATGTTGCAAGGAAACTGAAACTGTAGGCACAAAAGGAGCTTGGGTCAGTGTCTCTAAAACAAAATTAAGGTCTCAGGAAGAAGGGACAGTCTTCCTGGGAGGACTAATACAAAGGACTCCTTTAAGAAACTGTTTAGCCTCAAATCTAGAGGTTAAATTGGGTGCTAGAGGCAGAGAAGCAGAAACAGCTGAAAAGTGGGCCTTAACAGAAGAATATGCCAACCTAGTATTAAGCTGTTCACACAGATAAAACAGAACCAAATGAACATCCACGGAAAGTGAATCCAGGTTATGAGAAAGACACTAAACAGAATACCTCTTCCATTTGGATAAGTAGGATTTCCTGGCCTCCTTCAGGACCCTAAGCACATCCTCAGAAAAAAGGTGTCTTTACAGAATCAAAATCCTATCACCCACAGTATCAGTTGAAGAGCAGACAGGTGGGGATGGAGGACAGATTCCTTGTCTTGTGCGAGTAGGTCCACTCCGAGGTAACTTGTGATTGTTGCCCTTGGCTAAATGTAGAAGAGGGAAGCTGTATGGGCCAAAAGGGAGTCACCAGCAAGATTTTGGGAGCATCCCGCTTTATCTTGAACAGGACTTTTGGAATGACAAGAAGGGGAGGGAAGGCATAAAAAAAAATCACCTTCCAGGAAAAAGAGAGGGCATCCACCTTCCAGGCCAGAGGACATGGGGTTCTTGCACAAGAAAAGAGGAAGTCATCTGTTCAAAGGGGAAGCAATTAGATCTACTGCAGGAGTACCCCCACTGGTGTACTATGTCCAGAAACACATCCCTGTGAAGCATCCACTCATGGGATTGTGATATGGATCTGCTCAGAGAGTCAGCCACAATGTTCTGATCTGAGGGAATGTAAACTGCCTGTAGTGTCACTTGATACTGGATAGCTACCTCCCACACTTGAAAAACCTGAAAAAGAGACAAGATCTTGTCCCCCGTTGCTTGCTGACATACCACATCACTGTGGTATTGTCTGTACGTACCTTGAGGGGTCCTGGAGTGAAGAAGAAGATGAAATGTCTGAAGAGCCAAAAGAAGAGCTCTCATCTCTTTGACATTGATGTGGTCTTTTTCATGAAGGAATCATAGGTCCTGTACTTTTAAAGAGCCAAAGGAAGCCCCCCACCCCACGCCTGAAGAGTTTGTGAACAGCTCCTAAGAGGGGAGTGGCGGTTGAAGAAGTCGTACTAGATTGAGTGACAACTGCCGAATCCACCACTGATGTTCCAGCTTGAGGCATGGAAGAAGAGGGACTAGGAAAGCTAGAGAATGAGAGTGCTGAAGCCCAACTGACATTAGACCCCACTGAAGCTTTCCATATGGAGTCTGGCTAGAGGAAGCATAGACATGGCAGAGGCCATGAAACCCACAGCTCTCAGAAATTCCCTGGCTGTGACTGAGGCCAGAGGAAAGGATTGAAAGAAGGCAATGACAGTGAAGACCTTGGGAGAAGGCAGGGATACCAGCATTGGAACGGACTAAATCCTGCATCCCAGAAATGCAGGATCCTGAGAAGGGATTGGGAAGGACTTTTGGAAATTTATAGTGAACCCCAGGCTTTGCAGGAGAGACATGGCAAAGTGAACATGCTGCAGAAGAATCTCTGGAGATGACGCCTGAAAAAGTAGGTTGTCTAGGTAGGTAGGGAAAGACCTGTAACCCCCTTAGCCTGCAAAAAGCAATCACAGGAGTGAAGCATTTGGTGAATATCCTTGGGGCAGTAAAGTAAACAAAGGGCAAAGCAGAGAACTGAAAATGCCAGGAAGCGACAGAGAAACAAAAATGTCCTGAAAAGAGGATGAAGAGGGATATAAAGATAAGCATCCTTAAGGTCCAAGAAAACTAGAAAAGTCTGAGGAAGCAGCAGAGGAAAAGTCTGAAAGGACAAAATCCAAAAGGAAAGTACCTTGCGTTTAGGTGAGTGGGTCTCCAAGTGCCCTCTTTCCTAGGGACCAAGAACATTCTGGAATAAAACCTCTTCCCCCTTTAAGAAACTGGAACTTCCTGAATAGTTCCCTAAGTCAAGAGATCCTGAAGCACCTCTGGGAAAAAAGGGTAATTGTTCCTGAGGGAGATGAGGAATGCCCATGAAAGAAAGGAAGAGATTTCTAGACCATGTAGACCCTTGACGAATGATGGAAAGAACCCAGGAATCTTGAGTAATCTGCAACCAAACAGGAAGGGACAGGGAAAGAAAAGAGAAAGAGGAAGAGGAATGTGGCTGAGAATACGATAGTCGGACAGTACTTGGTTTGTCAGGAAAAGGAGATTTCTGAGCTGAAGGAGTCTGGGTAGCCTTAGCAGGGCAGCCCTTCTACAACTCTTCTTACCTTCTGGGGAGGTGATACTGCCTATGAACAAAGTTTATTAGGGTAATTCCTTTGTAATTTAGATACAGGAGAAACAAAGATTTGTTTTAGATCTTGTAAGACCACCTTACTCTTTTCCTGTAGGGACTTAAACAAATCTGCAGCAACAGCAACAAACAAATGCTTGTTATCCAGAGTATCATCCAATGCTTTGCCTTAACATCATCAGGCAAAGAGTGAAGCTGAAGCCAGGAATATCTCATCATCACAGAACCAAAAGCAGCAGCCCTAGAAGCATCCTCTGCAACATAACTACATTTAATAGAGTGGTGAGCCACTAGAGAAGAAGTCCCTAACAAGGAGCAAGCAGAAGTCTTCGCCTCACAGACAGAAAGGACAGAAATAACCTGACAGGCCTGAGATAGAACAGCCAAAACATATCTTGCCATATGGGTCTGATAACGGACAGTCCTAAAAGCAAGGGTAGCCGAGGTATATACCTTCTTATCCAGTCTTTCCATATTTCTGCTGTCTTTATCAGAAGGAAGCAACTTTTAGAAGGCAGAAACTTTGATGGCTTGTCAGATGTCACAGACACCAGACATGGGTCAGCAGAGAGGCACTTATAAAGGAACTTGCAATCATCAGGCACCTTATAAAACCTATCAGGTTTTTTGGGAGCTGGGGGGCTGAGAATCAGGAGCCTGAGATGCAGCAGAAAAAGGCACCCAACAAGGCAGCCAGGATAGGAGGAACAGCAGTAGGTTTAGGGGAGTCCATTTGCAGAAGCCTGTAATACCTTTTTGGAACCTCAGACACCTAGGCACAACCCCATTTGAAAAATTCAATCATTCTGGAAATTCTATCCCTAAAGGATATCTCCTCAAAGGAAGAGTAAGGACTAGTGGACTCTTTACAAACACAACTTTTGTGATTATTGCCAAATAGAAAAACATCATTTCGCACAAAAAAAACCATTATTTAGATACCAAGAACAATGTGTAAAAACCAAAAATGAACCAGTGTCTCAGCACATACCTTCAAGGTTAAAAACCTTTAAACACAGTAAAGCACTAAAATAGTTCATCACTTAGAACACTACTAAATACAACAGAATGTACCAAAATGCATATCAATTTAAATGAAAACATAAAGTAGAAATAACTCACTTGAAACAGATGTTTTAAGGCCCTTTGGTTGCAAAATATCATACGTGAAAATAAACTAAGCTTCCTTCTGTAATGACATATCAGACAGTTCTAAATGTAAATCAGAACATGTCAACACATACATTATAAAGAACCTCAATAAATCTGTATCACTATTATGACATTTGAAAAAATGTGATGCTACAGGGCTGGTAAGAGAACTATTTTTGATATCTCTGATGTGTTCACATATCCTCATCCTAAGCTGATGTATGGTCTTACCAATGTAAATTTTATTACAGTGGCAAAGTAACCCATAAATAACCATTTTTTTAAGAATAATTAAATTTGGTTAATGGACTCCTCTTCCTCAGAACCACAGCCTAAGGGAGAAGGAATCTGGGATGAACAGGCAAGGGATTCCTCATCTGAATCCTCCTCCTCTTCAGAGGAATCTTAATCCCTTAGCCTCTTAAGAAGAGTAAAAGACAAAGGTGGAGCAGGAGGAGAAACACCTTGAGAAAGCTTCAAAGCCAAAAGGACATTAATCAAACCTTGAGTGAAATTCTGCCATTCACTCTGAGGGTCTTTAGGAGCAGGAGAAACATGTTTAGTTTTTTGCTTCTTCTTTAAGAGGACATCAGAATTGTAAAACTTAGAAGGCTCAGACCCTGTAAAAAACTCTGTAATAGTATATCCCTAACCAAAATCTGAGCAACACCCGTAAGCCCTTCAGTAATAATCAGCCACTGTTCCCCCTGAACATCCAAAGCGGATGACTGCAAAGCTTCCAGGCACATGCATGAAGCTGGATCCATGCCTGCCTCCTAAGTAGTCATGGCACAGGAATCCAACAAAACACCAGGTGTCTTCCAGGCTTTCCCTAGCCTTGACACAGATGTCCAGTGGAGGCAGCACAGCTGAAGAATCAGATCTAGCTTTCTTGGTTTTCTTCTTTGTGGACAGCTGATCCTCGGAGCTGAAAATTCTTTACATTTATTCTTTTGTCAAAAGCTTAAGATGTTGGCTTTCTAAATATATGATGACCAAAGAGGAAAGCCAACTACATAGTCTCTTCTGGACAAAAGCCTGGCAAATAGAGCAGGACATACGGTCGCAGAAAGAACCTACACAAAATAAACACTATTTGTGACAGTCTTTATGGGGAATGTGTCTCCTGTACTGGCATTTACCCCTTCTGGATGACATGAACCCCACAAGCAACAAAACAAAGGCAAAAAATAAGAGCAAAATACCCAATGAGGCACTTATCTGAAAGACAGCTTGGTAAACTATCAAACAAAGTGAACGTTTAGACAACTGAAGATGGCATTCAGGCTGCAGGCTGGAGGCAAAGAAGTTCTGAGGATGGTACTTCCAGATGTCACCTTTATGCCCTACTCTGTATGCAGGAAGCATATACGCCACATGCTTAGCGACTTAAAGGCTTTGGTATACTGATATACTGACCAGATGTTGGGCTGCTCTTGGCATGGATTCCTCATTTTAAAGAATACTGCAAAAGTGAAAAGGAAGGACATCAACCGGTTATCAGCTGCAGGACATACTTACTTATGATGTAAATAAAACTTACTGGCCATCACATGCTCTGAAGACATGGCAAACAACAAATGGAGTGTAAATGCAGAATATTACAGTCAATCAGTACACTGAAGATGTGTTTTATATATAAACACACGCATATATATATATATATATATATATATATATATATATATATATATATATATTTATTTATTTATTTAATTTATTTTATTTTACATTTGTTGACCGGGATAGTCCGACTGGATGTATGTCCATTTTCAGCAGAGGCCCCAGGGAGAAAAGCTCCACATTAAGACACTTTACAAGATAGAAATCTTGACCATATACAATACAGATAATATCAGACAGGTAAAACATTTCAAATACAGGAACATTTACATAGTATTGTTACAGTACCACACCAACATACCCGACTAAATAAGTTAAAAATTTTGAGTAAAAGGATTAATAAAACATTTTTTTTTTTTTTTGGGTAACATAGTTTATAAAGTTTACCAAACCTTAGGAGGTGAGCTACTACAGTAGGAATTAATAGAGAATATCAGAGCACCTGAAATAGCATGTTAAAGATAGATAGTAAAGAATGGTCCTGCTAGGGGAAAAAGTGCCAGTTTGATTTGTGCCTGGGCAAAGCCATTGGGCTTTAAGGAAGATTCTGAATTGCTTCTTGAAACGTGGGGTAGAAGAAAGGGCTGTTAGTTCAGTTGGAAGAGTGTTCCAAGAGTTACCAATAGAGTTTGAGAACAAGCTATCTCCAGATTTGTTGCTGGACTTTAGGGTAGCTACTAGTATCTTATTAGCTGATCAAAGGGTTGTTAGATTTTTATATGGTCAGATGAGGGTAGAGAGTATGGGTGTATCTGTGGGATGGTGTAAGATCTTGTGTATAGTAGTAAGTTGTCGGAAAAGAATCTGGCTTTGCAATTCCAGCCATCCTAGCAATTTAAGATTTTGGCAGTGGTGGTTTCGAAAAGGGGCACCAGTGGCAAATCTAGCTATGTTATAGGCCATTTCCAACTTATGAAGATTTACTTTTCGATAAGGTGGTATAGATTGGGGATACATAGAAAAGGGTGGAGATTAAGTGAGTTTGGGCAATAGTAGTCCTAGCTAGAAGTGTGAGATAGGGTTTAAGTCTGTAGAGGAAACCAAGTTTTTTTTATGAAGTGATTTAATGGTTAGGTTGATATGTGTGTCAAAGTTTAGCTTATGATCAATTGTTACACCTAAAAGTTTGGTGGTTGTGTCCGGAGTTATTACAGTACCATTATTAAATGTAATTGTGAAGATGATAGCAGGAGACTTCTGAGTGGGAGAGAATAGTACCAATTTAGTTTTTTTGGGGTTAAGGAGGAGACAGCATTGATGGAACCAGTTTTCAACTAAGGTAAATACTGCTTGGGTACTCGAATGAAGTCCAGCAGGCAAGGAGGCTGAACATATTAATGATGAGTCGTTGGCATAGTATATGTAGGTGGTTTGTGGAAGGGAGATTTTCAGATCATTTATGAAAATAGTGAAGAGGAGGGGTCCCAGAATAGAGCCTTGTGGGACTCCAAGAGTTATAGGGAGAAGAGTAGATAGTTTATTTTCCCAGAGGACTGCTTGTTGTCTATTTCCTAGATAGGACTTGAACCAATTAACTGTCTGCATATCTAGTGAAAGTGATTTGAGTGAGTTTAACAGTAATTGATGATTAACCATATCAAATGCTTTTGAGAGGTCAATAAAGGGGGCTGAGGACAGTAAGCTGCTGCTACTATTTTTATTAATGCAGTCAGGAAAGGATAGTAGAGCAGTTGTAGTACTACGGAAAGGCCTAAAACCATGCTGGCAGTCAACTAGCAGGTGGTTTTGGAGGAGATGATCAAGTAGCTGACGGTGAATACATCTCTCCATAATTTTTGCTAAGGGGGAAAGTAGGGCTATGGGGCAGAAGTTTGAGAGATCATTTGAGTTCCCACCTTATGCAGTGGGATAATATATAAGACTTTCCAGAGGGAAGGGATGGAACTTTCTGTAATGGTTCTGTTAATTAAGATGGAAACAGGGTAGGCAAGCACTCCAGCTGCCATTTGAAGGTATTCAGCTGGGAGGAGTGCATGGTTTAAGCTTAAGAAGTAGGGAGTGTATGAGAGATGTTGGGACAGGCTGCAGTTGTAATACTTGGGGTAGGGTGGTTGGCAAGGATGAGTCAGTGGTGGTAACAGGTGGTAAGGTATTTGCTAAAGAGTGAACAGTTTCTGAAAAAAAAAGTGTTAAAAATATCAGCAATTTGGTTGGGAGAATTATGAGTCAAGTTAGAGGGGGTAGGTGTTTCGTCTTGTCCAGGATGGAGTAATGTATTTAATCCTGACCATAACTTTTGTGGGTTTAGATATTGGGTTTGTTGAAATTTAAGATAATACGTTTTTTTTTTATTGAGAAATATTGATTTTTAGTGGCATTCCTGGGCTGTCTAAAGTTTAAATGATCAATAGAGTCTTGGATACTTCTCCATATATTCCAGATTTTATTTCTCAGTCTCATTTTTTACCTTATCTCATTTGAAAGCCAGGGAGCAGGTTTGTTCCTAATTTTAATAGTACGACAGGTGGCATGGCGCTCAAGGATTTTTAGGAATGTATTGTTAAAAAAAGAGACGGCTTCATTGAGAGGTAAATATTTTAGGGCTGACCAATTGCAGGCTTTTAGCTCTGCTTGAAAGTTACCTAGGTTCAGGTTCTTTTTGTCCCGGTTGGTTCTAAAGTTTAGTTGAGTGTGAATAATGATCTTTTGTCTAGTTATAAAGGTAAGAGAGTGGTCACTAATATCATCAGGAAGTATGCCTATTTTGTAAGATTGTGAGTTATTGTTGACTAGTATCCATTCTAAGGTAGTTTGCTTGTTGCTGGGTTTATGGGTTCTGGTACGGACGGTGATAGTTTGACAGAAGCCATAGAGATTAATGGGAGATGTTGGTTTGTCAGAAATACAACAGTTCCAGTTACTATTAAAGTCTCCAAGGAGAATGGTTTCTTGTGGGAATGATGTTGAAAGCTAGTTAAGGATATTTTCAAGAGTACTTATGTTGTTGCCTGAGGGGATGTAAGAGCAAATGATGTATATAGATTTCTTAGCATTAATTTGGAGCTTAGATATTAAGATTTCAGCATTGCTAGGTGAGGGAGGTTGAGTATTTAGTGAGGTTATCTGTAGTTCAGATTTAAACAATATTGTTACCACACACCCTTTTTGTTAGGACGGTCAATTCTAAGGATGTTATAACCTGGAGGGATGATATCATTGTCTTTAGTAACTGGTTTGAGCCATGTTTCTGTGAGACATAGGATGTCAAAGGAATACAAGTCAAGTAGAGAAAGAAGTTGGGTAATCTTGTTATTTAAACTATGAATATTGAGGTGGGCAATGAGAAGACAGTTTGAAGAAGAAGAAGAGGGGGTATGGGAAACAGAGGTGAAGGAAGAATGGGAGTCAGGGAAGGTATTACCAGGCTCCTTGGGTGAATGTCGCCATGTAGTAGTAGGTACTGAGAATTGTGTGGAAGTTTTGCTAATTTGCATAAAATAGGGTCTATTTTTCTGGTTTGGAAATATTTAATATGGTTTAATCTGTGAAACTGTGGGAGAAGGTTGGCTGATGAGGATGTAATGTTACTGTGGGTTTATGAGGCTGATAGATAGAAAGGGGAAGTTTGTTTAAAGGAGTGTTGAAACTGAAAGGAGCTTAGGAATTCATAGGCTGTAAGGCTATGAGATACAAGTAGAGTGGAAAGAATTATGGGCAAGAGGAGGAAATTAGGGTGTTTTAGTAAGCCAGGGGTTGACATAATGAGAGAATGTGGGAATGTAAGTAATGAGAAAATAAGGGATTATAGAAGGGCAAATATGAGGTGGGTTTGTTTAATGAGGAAAGTATAGATAGTGGAAGGTGTGAGTAAATTAGTAACAGATGGTTGAGTATGTAACAAGATATGTCAAGCTATTGGTTGATGTGGGGTGGGGGTGTGGCTTCTAGCAGTATAAGGATAGGTGCCCTGGGGGTGGGTGGAACTTGGGGGTAGAATAGGAGAACGGAGAGAGTCCGCAGGGTGAATGGAGCGAGCAAGAGCAGTAAGGTAAGTTCAGCCAAAAGACAATCAGCTGTCTTTCGTGTTTGGCATAATACAGAAGTAACTAAAGTGAAAACTGGGGAGCAGAGTATATAAGCTTATCAGATATGTGAAGATGATTTAGTAAAGCAAGAGTGAGGTTCTCATGTGCAGAGAGGGGGATTAGAATTGTACTGAAATGCCAAAGAATGGGTGTAGGACCTCAGAGATAGTTAGTTTTAATGCTAGAATATAGTGTAGGTAAAGACAGCCACCTAGTGGTCAGGGGAGTAATAACAGTTGGGGGAGGTAGGCAAGAAGCTATTCCAAGGGGATAAGATATAGGATGAGGGGACAAAAGGGTAGAGGCAAGAAGCTATTCCAAAGGGATAATATATAGGATGAGGGGACAAAAAGGTGGAGGGAGGAAGTGGCTTTGGGTCTGCGGTAGGCTACTAAATCTCATACCGGAGGGTTAACAAGCAGTTATAGGCACTACAGAAAGGTAGTAAAAATGTATTTTGAACATAAAAATAGAAATACTTTAGGAGTACAAGCTTTATGAAGCCAGACAAGGAGTCAGCTTTAGGGGCATCTTCAGGTTAGCAGGAGGTTATTCTTTAACTTTGCAACAAGGAGGGAAACACCCGGATACATTAAATGTACAAAAACTTTAGGAGTATGATGGTGCTTTTCTACATCAGGCTTTTTGATACCTCTGTAATTAAAGCAGAAGTGGGTGGGAAGGTGTGCAGGTTCAAGGTGGGGGAAGGGATAGAGAAAGTAATGCAAGGTTGAGAGTCAGAAAAACTGGACTAAGCCAGCTGCTAAAAAGAAAACAGGAAAACCAAGCTAAGTTACTTGCAGGTCAGTGTGGTGCAGTATTTACCTAATAACTACAAATGTTATACTACTAATCTAGCACAGAGTGGTGAAAAGGACCACCACTTCTGCAGGGAAAAACAAAAGTAGTATGGGCTGCAGGTACATAGGTAAACTTTTTCCAAGAGAAAGTAAGTAGTTTTAAGTAATTGACCTAGGAGTACTATAGAAAGAGAGAAATGGGGGGGACCAGTAGTGTGCACACGTACAGTGAAGACATCCTGTGCTGGTCCAGTGATGACATCAGACTAACTTCAGCTGTACCTAAAATGGACATGTGTTGTGAAATATAAGACCACTTCAATTTTAACCCATATCTGTAACACTGCGAACAGCAACAAAAATTGACAAATTTGGGTGTCCTACAGATATAAAGGCCACCATACTCCCTATATAGCTGGGAACTGTTGAATTGACAGATATAGGTCTTCAAACAAGTGATCATTCATCTTACAATCAATTATCACTCAAAACAATATAAAGAAACCAAATAGAAAAACAATAATTCCCAAACAGTGCAATGCAAGTTTGGAATGTATCACATCAACAGCAGATTGAAAGCAAGCAAAACTGAAGTGACAAAGTCAAAATGAATCAAAATGTTATTTATTTCTTTTAAGTTGATTCCTGTGATAGCATGCATAAATTATACTTTCTTTCAGGTACTGAAAGTTGGGGAAGGTGTGTGTGTGTGTGTGTGTGTGTGTGTGTGTGTGTGTGTGTGTGTGTGTGCGTGCACGCGCGCACATGCATGTGCAACCAGTGCAGTCACTGTGTGTGTGTCACAAAATGAAATCCAATGAAGAACATCAAATAATTGATACATTCCAGCAAGTTAGTAGTTCTCACTCACAGAAAACACTGCATTCCACTGCTTTATGAAATGACTGTATATAGAACCATGCAACTGCTCACTAAGAAGAGAGTTCTGAATTTTGCTAAGCTAAACCCTGCTCCTTTTTGACATGCATCTCCAACCCAGTGACCATTCCATTCCCAGATGTGACCAGCCACCTGTGTAAATTGCATGGATCAGAACACAACAGCATTGTAAAACAATTAGCCAGTGTCCTTAGTTGAGATAAAAACTCATCCTCAGTTTTCAGTTGCAGATGCAGTTATTCCTAAATAATCTTTTTATCCACCTTCAATATGCATTTTGTCCACCGTCTCATACACACATTCAGAGTAATACTGGGATACAGCAACTAGATGATCACTTCAACATCAATTCTTGCATCCCAGGTGAGTGATGGTAACCCCTGCAGTACAATGCCAGTAAATGAAGTGAAGAAATTTATCCTGGGATTTTTGGTTTATTATGTCTATATCTCGTCTACACAAACAGTTAAATGTATTAAGAACAACAGCTGTGTCTAATCTTCATATCTCTTTAGCAGCTAGTACAATCATGAATAACACACAAAATAATTTATTGATTTATTTTGCTTATTTATTTAAAATTTTATCTGAATGGCAACCTATTAAGCAGACTGTACACAAGTGTCCATTTTCAGGTCCATCTCATGAGTATTGTTTGTTTAAGTCATTTGCTCATAGGGAGGACGGAAGGCGGAAGGAATCAAACCCTGGACCACTCACTATAGGAAGCAGCTCATTTACACCTCACAGTGTTTATCATGACTTGTCCCCATTCCCAGAATGGAAAACAGAGGTAAACCAGAGAGTTCGAGTGAAGTCTGACATCCCACCTGTGACCCAGGGGGTGACAGGACTAACAAGAAACAGAATACAAAGGATTAGTCCAGATAAAATCACTTTAGCTAGCAGATCTAGAAGACTCTGTCGGATAACCTCCCTGTGGGAGGAATAAAGACACCTTCTTGAAGTTTCCAGAAGTTTATTCAGTTAAGTAGGCAGAGATGGACGAGTGTTCTTATTATAGTTGGTGCATCTACCTGCTTAACTGAATAAACTACTGGAAACTTCAAAAAGGTGTCTTCATTCCTCCTACAGGAAGAGTATCAGAGAGAGTCTCCTGGATCTGCTAGCTAAAGTGATTTCATCTGGACTTGTACTTTATACTCCATTCCCAGAATGAAGAGAATAATCTTTTGCTATATATCACATTTCCTCCTGCCTTTTACCCAGTCCCACTATCTCCCCTCCCCCATCACCCACATTTACTATCTGGAGCAGGCAAAGAGAACCATCTTTTTCTTTAAAATGTCAGCCAGTCTCCAAACTAAATTATAACTTGAGTTAAGCAGTGGAACATATCCGTGCGGCCTACTGGGCTTGCTTGTTTTAAATACTTGTATTGGTGGTCAAGCTAGAAGCCATAACCTGGTCATTTTCAACATTCTGTATGCATCTTTTCAAACATGCAGTCTATGGGACCACTTCTCACTAAAACATTGACATTCATTAATCCTGCATTGAATGGCACCCACCCTGCAGAATTACTTTAGGCAGAAATGGAAACCTTTTACAACATGAATAAATATGAAGGGTATGGTGGAAATACGTAAACAGCAATACTTAAAAAACTGAGTAATATGCCTGCTTTTACAAAGACAAGCACACCCTGATAACTTTTATACAACTCAGTATTTAGATCTGCAGGTAGCAAAACATCCATCTCTTCAGACAATTTCATTCCCAAGTCAAGATTATTTTATTTTAATATCTGCTCTGTGGTGCAGAGGCATTCAAGCCTGACTGTACTTTGTTTCACCTGGGTCCGACCTGGTTTCAAATGGCGGTCCAGACTTTGTATGGATTGGTCAGGGCATGAATGCAGTTATCACCCTACACAAACTCATGCTTTCTGTGGGAAGAATGTTGGTTTCATACCTTTGCAGGAATGTTTTCCAAAGGACCGCCTGAAAGTACACCACATCCAGAGGGACTCTGGAACAGGAGCCTAACATGCAGCTCAGCATCTCAGATATGTCGAAGCATGCACTACATGGTGGCTCAGCTTAGCAGGCACTGCACAGTGGAATGTGAGCCTAACATGCAGCTCAGCATCTCTGGTATGTTGTAGCAGGCACTGCACAGTGGAATGAGAGCCTAATGTGCAGCTCAGCATCTCAGGCATGTCGAAGCATGCACTGCATGGTGGCTGAGCTTAGCAGGCACTGCACAGTGGAATGTGAGCCTAACGTGCAGCTCAGCATCTCTGGTACTTCGAAGCAGGCACTGCACAGTGGAATGAGAGCCTAATGTGCAGCTCAGCATCTCGGGCATGTTGAAGCATGCACTTCATGGGGGCTCAGCTTAGCAGGCACTGCATAGTGCTTGGAAAGCAGAAGAGGAAGGGCTGCAGCATTATGCAAACTGCTGTGTATAACATTCTCCTTCCTCTACATCCTCTGACGCTGGTGGTAAGAGAGGAACTATACTTACTCTAAGCAAGATAAGAAAGTGCCTCAAAAGGTGACACCTGTAATTTCTAAGATGCAATCCAGCAAGTGTTCGGCATTCTAACAAGAGATCTTAAAACAGCAGTATTTAATAATGCAAAACGGAGTCAAACTAACCTCCAGCAATGATAAACACTAGTTTAATAATGTCCAATGCTTGTTTTAAGGAAGGCTTGGGAAAAGCTTAAATAAGGCTGTTGAAATGAAATCGAGGAACAAGGGAAAGCAATGCTACTTCTAGCATTGTTTCACTGCTCTTAAGAGTAGAACACCAGTATAAATACTGTTTTGTATTTTCTTTTTTAAATTCTTTCAGTTTACTACTCCACCCTCCCTCACATTCTGCCTACTTGTTTGCTATGCTGCCATTTCATCCTTTAACAAATACAGGAGAAATAACAATGCTATATTTAAAACAATAATGTATAGTGTCATGAAAGATACGTTAATTCCTCTGCCATCACTGATGTCTGTAATTACAGCCTTGTACCCAAACACAACTCTGTAACACTTAGAAACAGGTATGTATGAATCCCCCCCCCCCCCCCGAGTACAGTGAAATATGTACAAAAAGTATGTATTATGCCTCTCATGATACTGGAAATGTGATGTCTCAAGAGTCTGGTGTGAAGGTACCACCACAACAAGAGATTAAAGGTTTGGAAAGTGATTTCATTAGGCTTAAATGCCTTCAGTGGCAGAGACCACACATGGAAGAATGCCTGAAACATTGTAATTCCTAGGGGCTTAAGAATAACTCAAATGCCCACATATGGTGATTTTTATGAGGGTCTGCTTTCCAAATGGCAAAAGTTAAATTTGGACTATAGCTTTGGCCATATCCATTTGCTTATAGACTTCTTTAAACCTGTTGAAAAAGAATTAGCAGCTGCTATTGATGCCAAGAGGCAACATCTTTTTAATAACTGACCATGATTCATATTTGCTTGCCTTTGATGAGGTAGCGGACAGTATTTCTGCCTATGAAAATAGGATTAGAAATCAAAATATGAAGAAACTGTCTCGTGACCAATGTGATTTTCTGCAGGGGAATGTTTTACTTGGCCCCATTCAAATGAGGCTAGAGATAGTGGCAATAGTGATGCATTACAAACATCGGCTGGCGTACAGGTGTCTTTACAAACAGAGTTTGAATTTGCCACTTGCTGTCTCAGCCAGTGATCAGTTTTCAACGTTACATCATAGACCAGCTGTGTCAGCTGATTCAGTTGATGTAACTTCCGCTTCATAGCAGCAGGACATTAGAAGGAAGAATATAAAGTCACATCAGTTTTTTGGGGATCTTCAACTTCCCCTACCGATAAAGCAAGTGAAACAGGGAGAGCAGAACAGGGAAAGGAGCCCGAGCAGAGGGAGAAAAAGAGGTCGGCAGCACTTTGAAGAAATGCCAGGTCAGAATAATTTAGCATATGTGGAACATGATGGAGGGTCCTTGAATATTAATCTATCTAATAAGGTACTGTCTTCAGCTGAGGTTTCGCTACTCAAAAGGGGACTGACTTTTGTACCTGCAGAGAAGAACTTCTCTGAAGTTGCTATTAGTTTAAAACTGTTCATTAGGAATGTTTCTCTAAAGTTATACTTTAATGATAGTGAAGTTGTGAATAATGCCTCGTTTTTTATAAAAAAGAGCATTTTTCAACCACCGATAGATCCAACTTTAGAAGTCTTTAGTAAAAAAATGTGAGAATGAGCTTTTTACTGTACTTTCTGGCTCAGCCTCTGGTTCTGCTAACATAGAAGGGCATGATTTCTATAATTTTAGTAGAGAAGAGAAGTCTGCATTATCAGCCGTACAAAATGATGATACAATTGTTATTAAGAAGGCCAATAAAGGTGGAGCAACTATGATATTGGATCGTGATTTCTATGTGAACTCTATTCTTTCTATGCTTAGTGACTTAAATGTTTATGACAAAGTGGATTTTGATTATATATGGGACATACAATGTTCCGTTTTCTTTACTGTTCATGATTGCCTTGAAAAGTTTTTAATTACAGAGCAACTTGCACAGTATTTAAATGTTGAACACCCTGTCATATCCCTTTTTTTCAGGGCCTTCCAAAAGTGCATAAAGTTTCTGTCCTACCACCTCTTAAGCCAATAGTTTCAGGTAGGAAATGGGTGACTGAACCCTTTTCGATTTATATTGATAAACAGCTACGGCCCTTGCTAAATAATGCTATAATGGTGATTAATGACACACAACACTTTCTCAAGGATTTATATCAGTTTGTACAGGAGAATGCCACCAGTTTAAGTAATTGTCTTCTAGTAACACTAGATGTTGAATCTTTGTTTACTTGTATACCTAATTTGGAGGGCATTAATTTGATAAAGTCATTTTTAACTAAACATAGAGACTATGGTGACAAACAGATTGATCTTATATGTCTTTTTCTTGAGGTTGTGCTTGAAAACAATATTTTTATGTTTCAAGATGGTTACTATCTACAGAAAGTTGGCATAGCTATGGACACTTCCTGTGCCAATAGCTACGCCAACAATGTGTTAGCTCAATAGGAAGAACAATTTGTTTTCAATAGTGCTTACAAGCCTTCATTGTTGTTTTATAGGAGGTTTGTTGATGATGTGCTTCTGCTTTGGGAAGGGACTGAGATGCAGTTTCTAGCTTTTGTTGATTACCTACATACCACCACATCTTTCCTGAAGTTTACCTGCCATGTATCATCTACGGAAATAACTTTCTTGGATGTGCAAGTGAGTAGAAAGACAATGGGTAATTTTGTAACTAGATTATATAGAAAGCCATGCAGGAGAAACAACATTTTAAAGCATGATAGTATGAATCCCTCCCATGTGTATAAGAATATTATGAAAACCCAAGGGATGAGGATTTCTCGTCTTAATAATACAGATGATGGTTTTAATAATGACCTTGAAAAACTTTCTAATGATTATAGTTCAAGAGAAATTAATGCTATGAGGGAAGATGTAAAAATTCTGAGGTCTACCTCAGCCCTTCCCTACATTTCTGGTGGGGCAGTCGAATGACGTCAATCTGCAACCAGGAAACCTGATACTATGCCATTAGTTTTACCCTTTGCTAATGATTTTAGGAGGGTTAGACATGTGGTGGATGCAAACTGGGGTATCCTGACCACGGATGACAGGATTAGAGAGATTGTGGGTGTCAGACCCAATTTTACTTACAAAAATAAGAAATCCCTGAAATGATGGCTATGCCTGTTAGACATCAGATTGCTGGCACTTTACCTTGCGGTAACTGTAGACACCGTCTTTCTATTGATACATCTAGTTTTTACACATCCTATTTCTAAACAAAAACTTGTGTTTAACCTGTATGCACATTGTAAAACTAGAAATATAATTTACTTAGCAACATGCACAGCATGTGAAAGTTTCTACTTGGGTAAATCAAACAGAATGTTTTATGAACGGATCCGTGAACACAAGTATGTTATAAAAAGGGCAGACTTAACAAATGCTCTTGCTAAGCATGTGTTTGAGCTAGGCTCTTCACACTGTTTTAAATTTAAAGTGGTGGAAATAGTATACAAGGGACTAAGAGGTGGTGATTTTGTTAATTTTACAGGAGACAGGGAACTGTATTGGATCTGCAAGCTGTGCGCAGACAGGAAACCAGGGTTAAATGACAGGGTCTCTACGGCCTGTTCTGATATCCAGGGATTTACATAGATGATTGTTACAATGTTTTTACTGGCTGTGTAACTGTTTAAAAACTTGAATTGGATGGTGCTTTTTTATTCAGTCTGACGAAGAACCTTGTGTTTGAAAGCGCTTACTGTGTTATTAAATTTGTCTTATCTCAACCGCCTTGGTCATTGCAACTTCTGTTTTTTACATAAAAATTATGTACTTGAAATACATGGCCTGACATACAGGTACTGAGTTCTCACCATTATAACTTTTGTTTTCAAAATCACTAAATTGTGAGACAGACTATAATCCAAATTGCAGCTACAAGATAAAATGACACCTAAAAAAATAACAGCATAAGGTTTACACCTGTCTTCGCATTCTTCTTATTCAGAGTTCAACCTTCTACATAATATATGACTAGAGACATCGATAAATATTTACTTTCAATGTGTGCTATGCTATCTCAAGAAACAGTAGCTGGAAACTGTATTTACAAGTAAAACATGCAAATGACTAAATACACAGGTAGTCACACCTACTACTCAAACTCCACATATACCTCTCATTCTCTGAGCATTAAAAATCATAGCACCAGCCTTTAAACATCACAGCAAAGGGTCAGGAAAGAGAAGCATTTTCTTACTTTCACAACAGAATTCTTTATATACTAGACTCTATATAGCTTGTAATAAGAAATCTTTGTACAAGCTTATTTACTTATAAAGGTACACATCCATAAACAGATCCTAGTTTATGAGGAAAATACAGTGGTGTAAAACCTTACCACAACAGTATATGCCCTTCTTTTCACTGTAGCAATATTCATAACATGTGGGATCTCCTACAAAGGATGGACAAATGTCTGGCCAGTATACCAAAGCCTTTACATCTTCCTAGTGTCGTACATCATACATACGCTCCCTGTGCAGGCATAGGGCATACAGGTGACATATGTATGCTCCATACTCACAACTGAAGTCCCCCAGGAGAAGGACAACTCCCTGAGAACATACACATCCAGAGGAAAAAGAAAAACAAGAGAAAAATCAAAGACCACTCAGCCTGAAAAGTGTTCCCAACAGAAGAAAAGGAAAAAGGGTCAGGATGAATACTACAACAATGAAAAGACGAACATCTACAATTATGGTAAGATTTTACACAACTCTTCTATGTCCTTCACTGATGCGGTATTCATAACTTGTGGGAGATTATCAAAGCTACTGAAAGGATGGGAGGAGGAAGGCACAGATTAGTCCTGACAAATCCTGCCCTCTCTCTGGAAATTACATCCAACTTGTAATGTTGTAGATCTTTGAAGAAAGTTCCAGAAGAGGCTACAGTCCTTGTAGAATGAGTTCAGACTGAAGCAGAAAGCTATTTTCCATGAACGGGCCTCAGAAATCCAGGAGGAAGTGGTGTCCTTAGAAACTGCCAAATCCAATGTACAGGCATGAAAGAAACAAAAAGCTGCTCAGATTTCCACATAGCCTTTGTCTTATCCAATTAATATGCAGATCCAAGGTATAAAGAACCTTCTTACTAGCAGATTGAGGAGAAGGAAGAAAAGGAAGCTGGATAGACTGATTAAGAAACAACTCAAAGACCACCTTGGGCATAAAAGAAGGAATCATTATCAAAACCAGAAGTTCAGAAACTCTCTTGGCAGAAGTAAGGGCAACCAGCAAAACAGTCTTCCAGGTCCAGTGTTGCAAAGAAGAAAAAATGAGGTCAAATGTAGCTTGACTGATTCAGTTTTTAAAGGGGAAAATTAAGGTCCCAAGAGGGAAGAATAGAGGTCTGGTATGAAGGATGCCTTTAAGTAATTGTTTGACCTCAAAATGAGAGGCCAATAGTGGGTTCAAAGGCAGACAAGCAGAGACTGCTGACAAGTGAGCTTTAATAGAATATGTTCACACAGATAAGAAAAGACCAAAGGGAGCCCCATTAAGTATCCTGGTAATGCTTGAGACATCCAACAGAAAATCTCATCCATTTAGCCACATATAATTTTCTCATAGGGGGTTTATGGGTCCCCTGCAGAACCCTTAAGCATGTCCTCAGAAAAGTGGTGTCTAAAAGAGATCAAACCCTATCCAAAGTGTCGACTGAAGAGTGGACAAGTGAGGGTGAATGAGAAACCCCTTGTCTTGTGCGAGAAGATCCATCAGGTGAGGTAACTTGTGATGACTGCTGTCTGGACTCTGAGAATTAGAGAAAGAGGACAGCAAACATATAGGAACATTCCCTTCCAAAAAAAGGACATGGTGTCTACCTTCCAAGTTAGAGAACTTGGGTCTCTGGAACAGAAGCAAAGATGGTGCCTGTTTAGAGGACAGACAAAAAGATCCACTCAAGGAATACTCCACCAATGTACTATGTCCAGGAACACCTCTCTGTGAAGCATCCATTCATGAGGTTGTGTCCTAGACCCACTCATGGAGTCTGCCATAAAGTTGTGTTCTGAAGGGCTATAGACCGCCTGAAGGGTTACCTGATGACAGATAGGATAACAGATTCATGATGGTATACTGGACTAATGAATACAAGGGCCTTTTAAGCCTAACCATCTATCTCAAATCTCTAACAAGTTCTGACACCCTTGATAAGTGTAAGCAGGGGCTTGGGAGATGAAACATTTACAGGATACCTGTGTCCATTACATATATACATACATACATAGGTGCCACACCAAGAAAGAATTTCCTGTTCTCCATCCAATTGTCCAAGTTACACTTGAACTGAGTTAGGAAGGAACTTTGCTTCACATGGATGGACAGCCTGTGCCAGAGACTGGGTAGTCTTTGAGATACCGGTCTCTCCAGCAGGTCCTATTTATGTCATAGGCAAAGTTTAAGTCTTTAGAACAGATAATTCTGGTGTGGTTTGTTTTGCAAATATGCAGGAGTTCCATCAGAGTCGGGTCTGACAATGCCTTGTATGCTATACACAGATCGTCTTGAGACAGTCTGCACTGGACATGTTACTTATGCCCTACATTCTTCTAGTCAGCAACCACTGTGGGCATTCTAACTGCTGGATGTGATTACAGTTTGTAGGTATCACAGAAGCTTCCTCATATGAAACTTGTCAAAGGGAAGCATGGGAATAATAGATGCTATGAACCACAGGGCTCTGAGAAATTTCCTTGCAGGAATAAGAGAAAGGAGAAGTCGAGACTGTAAATAGGCCATCAAAGGGAGAAAAACTTGGGAGAATGAAGAGAAGCCAACATTGGATTGTTTGAATTCTGCAATCCAGAATAATATGGAGTCAGAACGGACTTCTTGAGAATGATGGTAAATCCCAGGCTGTGTAGAAGGAGAATTTATATTTATTTAACATTTGTTTACTGGGAAAGTCTGATTGGGACAGAAACATTTTCAGTGGAGGCCTGGGGAGAAATATTCCAGATGCATGTCATTGGAATGGTGACATGCAAATCCTGTAGAAGTCTGGGTTGAGAGGAGGCATGAAAAAGTAGGTCATCCTGATAGGGCAATATCTGGGTTCCCCAAAGTCTGCAAAAGGCCATGATAGGTGACAGAAATTTGGTGAACATACATGGGGCCATAGAAAGCTCAAAGGGCAAAGCAGAGAACTGAAAATAAGAGGAATAAACAGTGAAAAGTAAAAAAAAAAATTCCCCACATAGAGGGTGAATGAGAATATGAAGATAGGTGTCCTTTAGCTCTAGGGATACCAAAAAAGCCTGTGGAAGTAAGAGAAGAAACAGAGTCTGGAGGGAAAGCTTTCAGAAAGAATGAAAGAAAGAATCTTTAGAAAAGTATTAGAATTGAGGCATCAAGGACAAGTCTGCAGGCCCACTCTTTTCTGGGAGTCAGAAACATTCAGGAGTAAAACTCTGTTCCTCTTTGGGATTCTGGAATCGGCTGGATGGTGCCCTGATCCAGTAAATCCTGCAGAACCACAGACAAATAAGGAAGTTTAACAAGAGGAAGTTGAGGAAGACCTGAGAAGGTGGGAAGGGATTTCCATACCATAAAATAACTGTGACGGATAATGTACAGAACCCAGGAGTCTAACGTAATCTATTGCCAGACAGGAAGACACAAGAAAAGCCTGAGAAACAGGGAGAAAATGGCTGGGGGGGAAGGGGCGAGAGTACGTTTGATGGAGGCAGATTTGTCCTGAAAAGGAGACTTCACAATTTAGAAGTCTGCATGGGTTTATCACAGAACACACGCTTAGAAACTCTCTTCCCTTTATAAGGCTGATGACACTGCCTATGAACTAAGGCAGATGTAGGAGGACAGTTTCTCAAGTGTGGGTATGGGAGAAACAATGATTCACTTAAGAGCCTGCATAACTTTATCTTTGTCTTGCAAAGTCCTAAATAATTCAGCAGTAGCCAAACTAGAGAGATTTTGATTGTCTAAAAGGCACATCTAGGAGCTTGGCCTTAATATCATCAAGTAAAGTCTGGAGGCAAAGCCAAAAGTACCTCCTCATAACTGAAACTGAAGCAGCAGCTCTAGATGACATCAACTGCATCATTACTACATTTGATGGTGTAACAGGTAGTCTAAGAAGTGGAACTCAATAAGGAGAGGCAGCAATCTTACCTTCATAGTCTGGAAAGTCTGAAGCCCCCATTGAGTCAAAAAGGGCAAAAAAAATGCCTGGTCATATAGGTTTGAGAATTTAAGAAAGTGTGCACCTTCTTCCTCAGCCTCTCCATAGCCCAACTGTCTTTACCAGAAGGAAGAGGTTTGGAAGAGGACAAGAACTTGGATGACACTTGCAGAGCTACTTAAAGGCCTCAGGCACCTTATAAAAACAGGCAGGCTACTTAGGGGAAGGATGTTGGGAATCAGGAGCTAAAGAATCAGCTGCAAATGCATCCAGCAAGTCATCCAACATAGGGGGAACAGCAAAAGGTTTAGAAGATTCCATCTGCAGCAACTTATGATACCTCTTTTGAATACAAGAGACATGTGACCAATCCCACTTAAAATGCTCCCTCATGTGAACTACTGTGCCCCCAAAGGACAACTCCTCAAAGGAGAATCAGGAATAAAGGAATCTTCTTCCTCTGATCCATAGTCCAAAGGAGACATATTTTGTGACAAGTAGGCTAATGATTCATCTCTTGAATCCACATCTTTATTAGAAGAATCAGACTACCTAGTCCTTTTGGGTGGAGTATATGACCCAGGAGAAGCAGGAACAGATACCCCTTGAGGGGGTCCTCAAGGACATCAGGGTATTGAACAAGCCTTGGCTGAAGTCCTGCCATTCTCTCTGAGGATATTTAGCAATGGCAGGACTGTGCTTGGTTTTCTACTTCTCCTTTAGTGGGACATCAGCTTTGACCAACTTAGGAGGCTCTGAGCCATGCCTAGACTACATAAGGGCACTGGGAACCTCGACCCTAACCAGAATCTTGGGAATCCCCCAAGGCCCTTTATAAATGATCGGTCATGGCTCCCCCTCCACATCCATGGTCGATGTCTGCATTACCTCAGAGGATATGTGAGAAGCCAGTTACATGTTAGGGTCTGACAAGATTGCAGCAGAGAGAGATGTCCGGCAAAGGCAGGACAGCAGCAGTGTCCGACCAAAAATCTGACAAACAGTTATACTGGGTATGATTGTGTGAGGTACCCAAGCAGAATACACACTTCTAATGATGATGTTTATGCAGAATCTGCCTACCACACTGACATTTTCCCTTCCTGGATGACATGAACCCTACATACATAAAGGAAGAAAAAGGAGAAACCCAAAGTGGCACTTGTCTGTAAACGGCTCACTAGAAATCAGCTCACCGAAGGGCATTCAGACCAACATTTGACTGTAGAGTTCAGACTGATGGCAAAGAAATTCTTTGTATGAAATGCACATATGTCACCTTTATACCCTAGACCTGTGCGGTGAACATACGCTTTGCGTACAACACCAAGAGGATGTAAAGGCTTTGGTTCACTGGCCGGACATTAGGTTATGCTTGGCAGGAGATCCCACATATTATGAATATTGCAGCAGTGATAAGGAAGGACATCATCAATACATCTAGAATAAGCAAGGTTATATATTCCAGGGCCAAAAACATACTGCTGTGCCTACATCATAGTAACTAAGAAGTATGAATGCAGGTGCAATGTCAATATTTTACAACACTGACAGGCTGTGGAAGGAATGAAAGCTACTGAAATTAGAAACTGGAGTCCCGCACTGATCCGCATTTGTTAAACACAGAAATTACTGCCAAATCTGCTTTAATAATGCACTGCAAACTCACCCTAACTTCAACTCTATGCAAATATGCAACCTGTTGGTTAAATCATATATTAACCACATCACTCATGCAAAATACTAAAACTCTTTGAGGCAGCTGGAATTCTTCATGCTTAACAAATTAAATTATTTCAAAATATAATGTATAAATGATACCAGCCTAAGCCATCAGCTCATATTAACCCTCAATGGGGGGGGGTGTCAGTATTCTTGCTGATTTGGTAGACATTAAGTCAACAATTTATATTTTGCTTTGACTTCTATTCAGAATTGTAATTCTGAATTTGCTTTTAAGTTTGTAGCTTATGCCATTTGTAATGTCTTTTGTATAATCTATACTACTAACCCTGACAGAAGGACATATAAGTTTCAGTGCTTCAACGTAAAGAAAATAATCTTCTCATATTTGTCTTATTGTGGCTTTCTGATTTGCAGTCCTGTCATACAGCAATTAATATACATAACTAATATACCCACCGCACACCTACACAGACATGCAGTCCTTCAGTGATTGCATTAACTTGGTGTTACGAATGAACGTTAGAATGTTCTGCTCATAACCAGCCCTAACATGAGACCTCTCAGTCTTTTCAATGCAAAGCACAAACATTTATACTGGAACATCAAGTGCTGTCTGCAGCAGGAGGTCTGCTGCAGACACGTATGAATTTGAAGGATGGTAGACAACTGGAAAGAATGAGAGAACTGTTTATTCTCTGGTTGAGACAAATTGGTCTACAAATGTCTGAGCAAATTCTATTCACTGTGTAATACAGTAATAGGCAAGAAAAATGCAAACCATTACCCTAAACCTTGATTAATTCTAAACAGCTCTGAGTTCAAAGTTAGGCTACAGGGATAGGCTCCCAGCTTCATAAAACAGCTTAGCAGCTCATATCTGAGTATTACAGCACTGCTTCTGGTATGATGCTGATATTTACTTATTTTATTTATCTGCAGTTTGGTTAACCAAGCAGACAGCACAGATGACAACATGACCAACATGGAGTGAGGTGGAATAACTCGGCTAGTATACATGCATACACACACTCAAACACACTCACATTATACACTTTATGCAGAAATTTCAGCAGATATGAATTTCTGTTTCAAACCAACAGAACACTTACCACAGCAACTTCTAAGAAAATATTTAGTTCCCAGAACAGGCTGGTGTTCTAGTTACAAGCAGGAAACAAACTATAGATGACCAGTGACACTACTTGAAGGATTATTAGGGCAAACAGTAAACATTAAATAAAAATAAAAGCAACTAAAATGAGCAACTGAAATGCAAAGAGAGAGCAGCAAGCATTTGTATAAAATGCAGGTATGTGAAACTGAATCCAGAGACTGTAATTCAACAGATTTCCCAAAGGTGTTCAGAAAATGGGGTCATGCCCCACTGTGAATACGTCTGCCTGCTGAGAGAACAAGCTACCCATCTATCTGCAGGGGTAAGCATGGTTCATGGGATCTCTAAAGACCACTTTCAGCAAGGCTGCTGCCTAGCATGAGAGAAAAATGGACTACACTAAGCTCTAGAGAGATAACTGGTAAAAACATATCTCCATTATTACCTCCCCACACTTCTATTACCATTCTAACCCAGACTGGTATCTCCATGGAAGTGCCAAAATGAGATGCCACGACAGATGACGAAATCCTTCAGAAAATACGTGTATTACAGCAGTCATTAAGATAACAACTGCACTGTCGCGGTTTCCATAGCACCTATATGTCTACCTGTTAAACAAGCAGTAATGATTATAAAATTATAAAATGAAATGGTCACTACAGCTGGAATGAGTTGAGTACTTCAACTAGTACAGAGGCTTTTATAAGGTTCCTCATCCCTAAAGAGGTAAAACACACTACACCATAGCCTCATTACACAAATATTTGTCACATGCCAAGAAAACATCACACTTGGCCTGATAAAATTGTAGTACACTATCTGATGAATATTCTTTATTTATGGGAACATAAATATGTCTAGTATGTAAGCTCTGGCAAGTGATGTAGTAAATCTACTATCTGTATTTCTTGTCAAAGGCATTCTATTATAGAAAAGACAGGCAGCCAGAAAAGCAAGTATACATATCCATAGGATTTATACAGATTATCTGTATTTACAGTTAATGTTTTCCCCACAGTTTTAAACAAACAATAGTAATACTCTGGATTTCATCCATAATTATGTCCACAAAGTCATTCAGAAGCTTACTCAAATTAACTCTCGTCAGTTACTGAACAATGGAATTAACATTCACAAAACTGTCATTGAAAAGCCTAACAAGGATGTTATACAACAGATACATTTGTATAAGCTTTAGTGAATGCAAAAATCTGAATTTCATTTTGGGTCAAATTAATAAAGAAATCAGTTTGATGCAAGTGCAGGTAAACAGAATTTCTGGCAGCCAGCTTGTCAAAAAGAAACAAAGGATTCTGACTGCCTAACTGGAAGGCAATTTCCCATCATCTAGGTCATATTTATTTATCAATCTAAATTTGTTAAGCAAATAAAGTACAATGGTCCAAGGACCCTTTTTAGTCACAATCAGGGCCTTAGCAAGGCAACATTATCCAAGGAAACAATTACAGATACAACCAGGATAAAATATCCACAAGAAACAGTTAAAAGGACTGTAGAATTTAGAATTAATGTATTGCAAGTGACAAGCAATCCTGTAGAGGTTATACATGAATGACAATAATTAGCAACTATCAAAATAGTTACAAGATACTTGCCTAAATACAGAATTCTTTTCCAAAGAAAGCATGTGTACTGTTTAATTAGAAGTGTCAAGAAGAATTCTCTTCCAAGAGTAATAAAAAATAAATAGGCTACATGCCTAGGTTTCAGGGGAAAGGAAAGAGGATAGGCCACAGAAATGAAGATGATGAGCACAAAAAACGTAACCATAGCAACTAGGGGGATTGGCTAAAAAGAGGAAGAGAGAGGTAAAGAGCAGGCTTAGAAAGAAGGGCAAGTAAACATTGCTTGTTTAGTGGCTCAGGCACATTTTGTAGATGTCATGGGAAAGAGGAATGACAAGGCTTAATCTGCTCAGCTGTCTTTGGGGAGAGGAATGTGATGGAGTGCACACTCTATGAGGTAAATTCTGCTTGTACCCTTGGATGCCAGCAGCTGATTTGTGACCCGAGGATATGGGTCAAACAAAGCCAGTAACATCTTCCAAGTTCAATTTAGTTTCCAGTGGGAGTGTCTTATATGTGCAGTCTACACTCTTGCCTTTAGTCCATGAGAGTCTTTGCTGGGTTGCTCCTGTTTCTTTCCATACCCTAAAAGCAGGCAAGATGGTACGTAAGCTGGTGATGTTCAAACTGCCATAAGATGTGTGCACTGTGCATTCAGGTGAACAGACGTCCTGCAACAAAGTGAGATGTGGGACTCCATCTAAGACTGGCTCCTTTTTGTTTTTGCTGCAGTCCTCCTCTGATAATCAATTATTACTGCTGGCCCTACAGCTGATTCCTTCCCTGAAGGTGAGAGATGATAACATCATGTACAGTACTATTATCCATGAGAACAGTTGGTGTTTTCTTTTACTCTTGAAGACAAACACCACCATCCGATTTCCATTTGGCACCAGGCATTATACTGCACACTATACATTCAAGCACATGTCGCTCCAACCAAAGAAAAGTAAGGAGGCCAAGTCTTGGCATTTCACTCCCCCCTCCACTCCTGACCCAACAGGTGAATGAGCTACTTGATAAATTAGTCACCTGACTCATGGGGTTTTACCCATTTACACCAGTGCAGTCAGCTATCCAAAACTGGTTCCCTGACTTGCTCTCCTTTCCAGCTGTGATAACATGTCACTCTCCACAACCCTGGATTTTCTAAGGAAGGCAATGTAAAAAGAGGAAAGGCTGGATTTCAGTCAAAAAGCATACTAGGAATTATTGCCATTATCTGAACACACAAACTCAAAATCCTATTAGAACGTAAACTGCATTAGAGTTTTTTTTTTTGTTACTTACTCACTTCATTTGACAACTGCCATATGATGACATTTAATATTGAAGAAAACAGTGTAGTAATCACAATCCTAAAAACAGATTCATTGTAACAAAAATCTATGTTCTCTTTCTTCCTGTGAAACAAATCCTTCCTGCCTTTAAGCCATGTAAAGTATATGCAAAGGTTTCAGCAGTAGTTGATTTTATAACAACATGGTCAGGATATGAACACCACCTGATGCGAAGAGGTTTTATTTATTTATTTATTTATGTATGTGTGTATTTATTTATTTTTTTTGGAGACTGTGGTAATCACAAAACTCTTCTAAGCCTCCAGCCTCTAAAAGGACTTTTCCTTCAAACCTTTCTAGACCCTAACATGTCCATTTTATCACAAATGAACAAAGGGAGAAGGTCTAAGTTTGGAACAACAGTTTAAAAATTACACTGAGAGAAACTTAAAGTGCGTGTGTTACTTAAAACCAACTGCATTTTCAAGACTGTAGATATACACAGCCCCAAAAGAATTGTAATTATTTAGAACCAATGAATATCACTTGTCAGCTCCTCAAATGGATTAACAAATGAACTTGTGTTACCTGTGCTTCTTGTGTCCTTTAAGAGTAACAATGGGCTTCTTTGTTCATTTTCTTTGTTGATGTCTCTGAGTGCCGCACAACGTGGCTTGATATAAAATTCTATAAGCATACAGGTTTAATTATCAAATGACACTGTTAGCAAAAGCAGGCAGCGCTCTCCTCAAGTCATATTTTTTTCTTCTTAAGTTTACATTGTTTGAATAAACAATCATGATTAAAACAGAACAGCAATTTATTGGTAACAATGCAAGTACCATCTGTAAAAGTAACTTATGAGAAATTACATAATGTAAGCTTACTAATATTCTAAAATGTGCACAATGACCTGTGTTAACCCAGACTAAGTACCTAACTATTAACTAGACAACCACAATTCCTAGCCTATCATGATCTTGTGTTGTCTCACTAATTTTTAGTGAGCTTAACCTTCCTTAGGATTTTTTCTCATGTAAACAAGTATATACAGTGGAATGATCAAACACCTTCATATAGTATCACAACCTATGTGTTAAATAACACTAGAAATCCATCCTTGTTTGCTGTTCTTCTATACTCTATTGATCTCTAGTGTTTTTCTTTCTTAGGTTTTTGTGAGACCTCAGTATCTCTTATCATAAATTACTAGGTGTATCTAATTTTGTAATATGTTATAAAGATTTGTACTACACCATTTCTAATACAAATGTATTAGTCTTATTCATCTATTCTTAGATAAATTTTTCCTTTTTCCTACTGAAATATAAAATATATAATCTTAGGCTTGTACTATAATTGTTAAAACTTATGTACCAAATTATACTGTTACTGTCTTTGTCTTTGTCTTGACCTTTTATGTTGTTGTAATTTGTGGAGCTTTTCTCCCCGGGCCTCCACTGAAAATGGACATATATCCAGCTGGACTAGCCCGGTCAACAAATGTAAAATAAATAAAATAAAATAAAAAATAAAATAAAATGACTGGACAAACCAATTGGCTTGTCCATTGTTAATCCAGCATTACTCGTTTAAATAAGTTTGGTAGCCTTGCTGAAAATGTGCATAAAGTCTATAGACTAACAAAGTGAAAACACTGAACTGCCATTTTCCTGAGCTAGAAATTCTTCTGTTTAGCTGCAACTGTGAAGGAAAGGGAGCCTAAAGCACTATATACTATGCAAGTGTCAGCATTTACATGCTGAACACATTTGCAGAATAAGTTTTACCTCCCTCCTCAGATGAGAAGCCACAGAGAAACACTAATGTCAGTTCATACAATAACATTATTTACAAAAAGTGTGTTTTTCTTAAATAATGTCATTGCATAAAAGCAATAATCCATTCCTGCATCTGAACAATGCTGAATTTACCCATGCAGGCAAGAGGGCTTGAGGCACGCACACAGTATTAGTTTCCAAAGTTTATTCTTCAGACTTTACTTCAAACAAACAATAAAAACAATAAAAAGCAGTAACCATAAAGCGCTTTTCGTCTCACCTCTTAGTGAGACTTCATCAGACAGTTGCAACAAGAATGTTTCAAACAGTACATACAAGTTCAAACCACATCAACTTCCTCCAAGCACAAGGCAAACCCGCCCCCAAGGTAAGCAGGAAATAACAATTAACCCATTGTATACTTCTTTAAAAATCTGGCTTCTTGTGAAACAAATATGTGTGCAGTAAATATATTTGTGTATGTATAAATATAAATATAGCTTATCAGTTATAAATCACTCTTAAAAAAACTTTTAAAAGTGTTTTCAAAAATATTTAAAAGCCATACAAACATTAAAACCAATAGTTAAAATGACAGTAAAAAGTGAGAAGTCAAGAATGAAGTGTAAGACTGAAAGTATGAAATAAATTAAAATACTTTACCACTGTGTGAAAACATATTAAAATCTTAAATAACCTTCAGTAGTAGTTAATAATGAAAGTTCTAAAGAGTAGGATGAAAAATATATGAATAAATGCAGATACATTCATTAAACTCTTTAGTTTAAGGATGCAAGATATGGAATAAACTTCATTCATGAAGTTTATTCCAGATCTTGCATCCTTAAACTAAAGACTTTAATAAGGTGAATATATACCTTGTTTACTTCAGCCTGCAAGAAAGGTTTTACATTTTTGTTCAAACAGGGTATGTTAAATATTTATCTAAATAGTTAAATATTTATTTTGTTGTGTGTATATATATATATATATATATATATATATATATATATATATATATATAGATATATATATATAGATATATATATATATATATATATATATATATATATACACATCTTTTTTTCACATTCACTTAGTTGTTACCTATACATGAATGTATCTGCATTTAGAGTTGTTTATGTGAATGTGTACACTCTTACCCCACTTTTATTATATTCACCGGACGTCCTTTACAGGATTGTTTTCTTTGCTCCACTCTTTCTAGCCTTTCAGCTTGATGGTTTTAAATTCAGACAATATGGGGCTAATAAGTGTTTTATCATATATTTTTCATCCTACTCTTTAGAACTTTCATTATTAACTACTACTGAAGGTTATTTAAGATTTTAATACGTTTTCACACAGTGGTAAAGTATTTTATTTTATTTCATACTTTCAATCTTACACTTCATTCTTGACTTCTCACTTTTTACTGTCAATTTAACTATTGGTTTTAATGTTTGTATGGCTTTTAAATATTTTTGAAAACACTTTTAAAAGTTTTTTTTTAAGAGTGATTTATAACTGATAAGCTATATTTATATTTATACATACACAAACATATTTACTGCACACATATTTGTTTCACAAGAAGCCAGATTTTTAAAAAAGTATACAATGGGTTAATTGTTATTTCCTGCTTACCTTGGGGACGGGCTTGCCTTTTGCTTGGAGGAAGTTGATGTGGTTTGAATTTGTATTTACTGTTTGAAACATTCTTGTTGCAACTGTCTGATGAAGTCTCACTAAGGGGTGAGACGAAAAGCGCTTTATGGTTACTGCTTTTTATTGTTTGTTTGAAGTAAAGTCTGAAGAATAAACTTTGAAAACTGCTACTGTGTGAGTGCCTCAAGCCCTCTTGCCTGCATTCCTGTTTTTGCAGTTAACTGTTTTGGTATTCCAAGTTTGTCCTGAATTTACCCATGCCTGGCTTTGTTTGATTATTCTGGCATCGCTCTCCTGTACAAACCACATTAACCATGGATAAATCTAGCACTACCCTAACCAAGCTGTGGATTACTGTTAAAATATGTATCTGTGCATATGCATGTGCTCCAGAGTATGTCTGGGTATGCCTTTGTGTAGATTCCTATAACTGCGTCAATCACATGAATGAGTGGTTACAGTCAAAGCTCAGAAATCACAAGAACCTCCCTCTGCAAGGTACAGTGAGATCTCTGTGGCCTGCTATACCACCCGAACATGACATTCACCAGCTAAGGCTCTGGTGAACCCAGCTCAGGAGGAAAAATCCAGACATCTTGGATGAGTACACAGGCACACACCTTGCAGGGAAAAGTTAGAATAGTTTTCCTACACAAATGCGAAACATATTTATTCGTCTCACTATTCACTTGCAAATCATATGTCAAAAATGATGAACTGAAAAACCCATGAACACTTTTTTCTTTTTCTTTTTTTTTTTTTTTTAACAAGGACAAGCCCACATACACATACACACACACACACACACGCACACACATACACACAATATTGTCACACTATAGTGAATAAAAGAGGAAAAAACCTGAAAAGTGAAGTCCTAGCACACACCACAATACACTGAGGTGAAACTCACTGACTGATTCACCAAGACAAAGATACAGATATTACTACTATGGAAACATCAGAACCCACATGTGACTGCACACCACAAAGTAGGACAGTTGAGACCTCTCCAGCTACATGGTTATGATTATGAAATCAAGTTTGTTGCCTTAAAAGTATAAGCATCAATTTTTTTTTTCCAGGGAGATTATTCAACTCTACTTCATATACTTAAGCAGGTTGAATGGCCTGAAAAGGAACTGGAATTTAAAATTATTACCTTTTATTCCTTCCCCTTATTAGCGTGTCAAACAAATTAAATTTTTTAGGGTAAAACTATGCTCATGAGGTTATGTAGTCTACAACTGGTATAGTCACAAATTATTCATTTAATTGTGCTTCTTTTACTGTTGCTGTACTAAACTTACCATTGGATAGTTCTCCACTTGTCTTTCATAATTAATTATTCATTACAAAGAAAAAGTACTTGTCAAGGTCATATTTGAGTGTTTTAATGCAAGCAGCATGGCTGGCCACTTAACTGATGATATAACTTATTCTTAAAGCATCACAAAATGAGTTTTGCAACCTCACATATTAATCTAATCTCCAACTGCCCTGTAATTGTTTGCTAATACTCCTCAAAGGTACCTTTCTGACAGACAGAATCAAAACTAATTTGGGGTACTTCTGACACTTCCAGTGTGTATTATATATATAGCAGAAGGCTACAAGTTCTATTCCCATGCCAGGTCACTGTATTGATAACATCGCAGTGCAGCATAAAAACAGGTGCTGCACTCCTGAGTGGGGTGTCCTTTGGTTGAGACTTTAAAGATAGGCCCCATATGCTTGAGTTGGTAGTGGTTAAGGTGGATGTAAATGATCCCATGGCACCTACTGAAGAGAGTATGGGAAGTAAGAGTAGGAGAAGGCCTCCCGATATCCTGGCCTAGAAATATCTCCTGAAAAAACCCACTAGCCTAGTTGGCTAATCCAGTCAGCAAATGGTAAATACATACATATATACATTTCCTGCACATTCAGATAAAGTGCTCTCCTTCAAAGGGATTTTTGTATGGTTCCTATTTAACATGCTTCTGATTCAGAATTTCCACATTATCGTCCCCAAAGATATGACATCAGTAGATATGTAACCCTTTCCACCCCAGCCAGACATTCAGCATTGCTTTGACTCCCATACCTGGTCACAGGTATCACAGGTGGTAACTCCACCAATGCACTGCTGAGCCAAAGACTGTTGCCATCAATAATATTTTCTGAAAAAAATATCTTTAACTTAACATACACTTATGTACCAATCCAAACTATTTCAATGGAAGAGTCTATGTAGGCCATGACACTATACCTAATAAATATGTTTTCAAGTTTCCTTCCACTTAAGTCACCATGAATGCCAAAATTATTGTTCCCACTTACATTTATGTATCATTCTTCCCATTTCTTATCAGAAAGGAAATTCTGTCACTGTCTGGGCTCTTTTTTATATTGCTCTTCAGCAGCTGATTCACAACAAAGTTTTGTACAATTTCTCTTTTACTGCACATATCTTTTAAATGCAAAGTTCAGTAGATATTTGGTGTAATGCTATAAACAGCCATTCCCCCACAGAGGAAAATTACAATGAAAACACGCACAACAGTAGAAGAGTTGTGTCCAGGCTCACTGGACACAATAATTTCAAGTTCCATGGTTTAATCTCAGAAAAAAAGCAATTTTCCACTCCCATGATGGCACATTTTTTTGAGATCAACCTACAGCCAGTATAGAACCACACTTCATACTAATGAAAGGAGACCATTTTTACAGAATCGCTTTAACTTTCAGAATGGATCATAGCTGATCAGTAAAAAGCTAAAGGCCATGATCTGTTTTGAACTGGTATCCAAGGTACAAATCATGAATGAAGTTTGTGTTTCAATTTCCAACTATACTGTGAGATATTGGGCTGTCAAGATACTGAAATCAGAAAACATCACTGTATTGGGGGGGGGCAGGCCTCAGATCATGACAGTCACAGAAATTAAAGGGATTAGAACTATAGAACTTCATGAAGGACATCCACAATTCCCTCGTCTAACACACAGGACCAAATATAATTAAAGTTGTTGCCCTGGGACAAATGCTAAGGCAAAGACTATACATATTTATTAGAGAATCTTTCTGAACAGTACACATGACACTGTCTAAAATTTTGGATTCCATGTCTCAGAATCTACAGGTACATTGAGAAATTCACCTACTTAATGTAGGCGTTTGTCTAAATGCAGCAAAGCATGAAGTTAATTAATTGCCTGCAGTTTGTACTGTGCATCAAACCTTCTCCAACCTTGTGTTGAAACCTGGTGGCACCATGTTTGATAAATTAGAACTGTTTTCTCATAGGAATTGCCACCATCTCAGAGTAAAATAGTTTACAGCTTCCTTATTCTCTGCACCCATGGTCTACTACAGTTTTACTTTTATATTGCGTATGTCAAATGCTTATACTGGCATTCTGGCAGACATATTTTGCACTACAGCTTGTAAAACAAATTGTAATTCTTTAAATCCCACAATATAAAATCACAATGATCATCTGTGCAGCATTAACGGTAGTCAGAAACCTAGAGTGCTGTGTTCCATTCTTTGTCAGCTACAGAATGTTTACTCTGGATCTGCCCTGTTCCATGAATAATCCATAAGCTGCTTGTGTTGGCTCTTCCGATCAAGCCTGAGACAGAATGCAGTGCACCATCTGGAACATGTATAAGTATACTGCTAAGGCATTCATTTTTAATGCTTGCGCCTCCGAATACACTAGAGTCTATACAAAGTTACTTATTCTGTAATCATTAATGATCTGCTGAATCGGAGGTATGTAAAAGATTCTTTCTGCTTTTATACTTAATATTGTCCTTCAAAGTTTCATGTTGGGGATTCTCGAGTCTTAACTTATTGCTTTAAGTACATTTCTTTTTCTATGACTTAAATCCATCATCTGCTCAAGTTACATCCTAAATCAATTGAAACACTGTTTAGCTGGTAAAACAGATTTTTTCGGTGACTATACTGGTCTATCAAACCAAGTAACTACTTGGCAGGTTTCAAGAAGACTTTTTCAGTATGGCAGAAACTTACTGCATCACAACAGCATACAACTGAACAGCAGAACAGCCATTCCATGAGGGATGCATGCATTTCACAAAAATACTGCAGGAGAGACGTTATGCTAAATCTACTAACCCAGTGACCCAGGCTAGCATACTCCAACTACATTATGTGTACCACAGCAGTTCACACAAATGACTGCTGGCACATCTGAATAAATGCACGGCTGTGTTGGGCATGTCCACAGTGCATGTACTACAGACAATGCAGCTTAAGGAAACCTGTCTGGATACTGTAGAACCGACGGAATGGGAACAGGTAACAGCTGCAAGTGTCTGTTGCACTGCACACACTCATCCTAAGGACCATCATGTACATGCCTGCCACAATTAATGCCTGTACTTAAAGAAGAAAGTGTATTAAAACTTTTACTCACAGAGTAGCTCTGCAGTATTTTTTAAGCCATACAACCTACATTATGAAATCAAAGAAAGACACCATGTCCTTAATTCTGCTCACCTTTCTACTGCAATGTTTGACTTAACAGTTTAATTTCATATGCTATCCAGATGCCTTGCAAACGCACCATGACAAAGAGATGTATATATATTTTTTATTTTTATTTTTTTGTAAACTGAGGAAAACCTACAATACTGGCTTTACATGTTTGTCAGAATCTTTGGTCCAGTTGACTGACTTGCTAAAAACTGAGCATTAAATACGTCAATAGCAACTGATTTATATCTTAGCAAGATATTTTGTACATGGTTGAAATGGTGAAGTGCGATCTGTCTTGTGTTTCTTCAGAAGAGCTAAAAGAATCACCTTATAGACTATCCATGGTTCAGGTCATGCCTAAAGTAAGGAAAATTATTTTCTAAAGAACGAAACAAAAGAAAGTAAGTAGTGTTAGTAACCTTGTACAGAATGCAGTAATTTATGTAAATACTCCTGTTAAAACACAACTTTAGTTAATAGAAATGTAAAGGATGTATACCTTGTAACCTAAATGTGACTATTGCTGTGGCATGTAATATGGAAGGCAATCGGTTTTCTAAATGCTGTTCTGAAACAAATGTAACTTTCTCTCGACTGAGATCATGAGCTAAAACAGTCTTTGAACAGTTCACTTACTTAGTTAAAGTCAAAACAAACAAAGAAACAAACAAGGTTGTAGAGATTAATCCCCTAAAGCACAATAGACAAGTATTTTTTTTTGGTAACTTGCCGCTTTACCCAATAAACTACTACACTGGTAGTCATTTAGAGCATACCATACATGAAGGTCAGCTATGTTATATAATGAAACAAAATGAACAAGAAAGCCATCACAACATACAGTAACGCCATCCAACTCAGCAATTCTCCAAGTTTAACAAGCAGGCAGTTATGTATGTATGCAAACATACATGCATGCAGATAACAAAGATCATTTGATAGACACAAAATTTCTTAAATGCAAAGTATACAAGGCATAATTTGCAAGGCACAATTTAACTTCTATTTTGTATCTTATTCTAGTATTACTTTTGTTTTGTTTTAAGTTTTCTGTTCTGTTGGAGTTTTAAGTGTTGCCCAGCCATCTGGCCAGTCCCTGGGTTCTTAAATTCGGTGGCTTTTGAGTTGCCCACCCCTACTATAAATCTCATTTTAGACACTCCTCCCAGTCCCATCTCATCAGCTTATTCTACTGAGTAGAGAGAGATCATTTGGAAAGGCCCACCCCCTTAGTCCTTAAATTATCGTGTTTCATACCTTCCCACTTAACCCAAATAAAATTGCACTTTATTCATCTGCTTTTACTGTATTTGCATTTCTTCCTACTTTATTTTGTGTTTGCTGCCTATTCTTAAAAGTACTCAATTGCATTTATTCTGCTGTATTCATTACTCCTTGCTAAGTAGCCTGATTAAATTGTAACTGTTATTCTAAGCCTTTTGGTTTAAGCACTTGGGCTTCAGACCAGTTGTTTTACATGAAGAAGGTTTGTGGTCTGCACTCTTGTGGCAGGACAGTTAGCTTACACCCTTCTAAGTTGGGAGTTGCTGATTGAAGGCTTAGTGTCTGTAATTCTAAAAGTGTAGTGAAGTATTAGTTCTGGTTTAAGCACTTGGGCTTCAGGCCAGTTATTTTACATTAAGAAGGTTTGTGGTCTGCACTCTTGTGGGAGGAGAGGGTAGATTCTGCCCTTTTGAGCTGGGAATTTCTGGTTAAAGGCTTAATATGCCTGCTTATTTGAACTGTTTCTTTGTGGGCGGCTGTGGTGGTGCAGCGGTTAGCTTTGCTGCCTCACAGCAAGAGGTTCTCTGGTTTGATCCTCGGCTGGGGTGCCTTCTGTGTGGAGTCTGCATGTCCTCCCTGTGGTCGCGTGAGTTTCCTCCGGGTGCTCCAGTTTCCTCCCACATCCCAAAGACATGCTGTAGGTGGATTGGACACTCTAAATTGGTCCTAGGTGTGAGTGTGTGCCTTCTGTCGAAGGTTGGGCTCTGGGTTGGCAACTCAACACCGTAAAAAATTCCACTGCCAATCATGAGCGGACAGGTGATCCACTGTGGCGACCCCTAACCGGGAAAAGCCAAAAGACAAAGAAGAATTTATACAGTAAACTTTACATGTAAGGGGAGTTGCTTATATAAGCAGACACTGCTCAGTCCTCTGTGAAACACCTTGAGTTATGCTGCATTTACTCTTCCAACTGTACAGGCATACACAGAAATATGATACAGAGTTTAGCACTGCCACAGTACTTAGAATACCAGTAGAAGTTCAGACAACAAACTCTACCAAATACTTGAATTATGATAAAATTATTAAGAAAGCCAGCTAGATAGTCAGAAAGCTGCATGGTCTGAAAAAGTATGTGTATGCTGCTAAATACTGTTTTAGTGTACTACTTCACCTTTGCGCATAAAGCACTAAATGAACACACAAGAAAGGAAATGGTGGAAATGTCTCTGCACTTTGAAAGTGAGAGAGTGAAGCACTGAAATCTGCAGAGCTCATAACAAATCTGTGACATGATGTATGTTCATGTGGAGTGCATACAAATATTTAAATGCATTAGCTCTCAAAATAAGTGGGAATCTTAAAAAGAGGGAGTTGTAATATACAGGGTACAACCTTAAGAAACTGGCACCTTACCTAATGTATCAAATTAAAGAATGTGCATCGACTGCTGTGATTTTCTGTACAGTGACAAAGTGTAAAAGACATGCTATTAAAGTCAGCCAGGAGCAGGTGGCATCTAGCTCATTCGTTCAGCCATCCTGATACCCTTTTCTAAAATTCCTTAAATAACTTGTTCCTGGGACTGATCCTCGAATCTTCAGCCACAACATTTGATTTAATGTACTCTATGTGCATATATATATATATATATATATATATATATATATATATATGTATATATATATACACACACACACACACATACATATGCATGTGCTCAGGTGCTTATAAGCATTTTTAATGAAACTAGTATGTATGCTCGCACATTTTTTTTGGTTTGTTGTTTTTTTTTTTTTATACTGTCATTGCTCCCTTAAATTCTTTTGCAAGCAATAGTATTAGAAAGCAACAGCTTTTGTAGGTAGTGCATTGCATATTACTTTATTTTTTTGCTATCTTTAGATAGGGTCTATATTATATACTCGAATGTTTAGCTTGTCGAACACCTAAACGTTAACAGCTATACAGTGAAAGCTTACAACTGCGAATGGCCACTTCATGCAAATTTTTACATAGGGAAAAAATTTGCTTGGCCATCGGACACCAAAACAAACTTTCAAACCCTAATAACACCCCCTAACTAAACATACCAACTCCGAGATCGCTCTACATTGGAGAAAAGGGAAAATTCCCGATAACGGCCAAGCAAACTTTTTCCCTGTGAAAAAATTTGCGGAAGTGGCCGTTTGCGGGTTGTAAGCTTTCCCTGTTTAGCCGTCGACAAGCTAAACCTTCGCTGTTCTAATATAGACCCTTTAGATAGCATGTTTAACATTTGAAATCCAAATGGTAAACAGCACTGATGTAGGGATGCCTGATTAAAATTCCAGTACAAACTTGGCAGCTATATTAAAATACACTGCAAAGCTTTTCCAAGACACCTTTACTGAGGACCTTTACTAAGGAAAGAAGTTCTATGATACAGTGTTGGAAGATGCTCCTGCTGCAAATAATGGTGTTAGGTACAGATGTTTGAGCATGTGGCCTAGTTGATCAAAAAAAATCAGAAGTGGCACATTTCTAATGTGATACAAAATGCCAGAATGAACAAGTACCAATGTCAGTTATCACATAGGCAAAATAATACTTGCAGACTGTGCAACTTGGCATCCTCTGGCATTTTAAATATATTACAAATTACAGTAGAATGTGTGTCATTATACAGTAAGTATGAGTTATCCTGATATAATAACTTATAACCACAGGGTGGTGAGGAAGATATTTTTTATCTACTGATTGTGGAGTATTGATTGTGGTTTAGCATTTTATTTTAAGAAGGATGCGAGTCAGAAGTGTTATGACTGAGTACATCATGTACATTTTTAGCAGCAAGACAGCTGTCAGCTCATTTCTGGTTGTAGAGACAGGTGTCAGTTCTTCTTATGAATCAATAAAAAGCTAATGGTGGACATTGTTTTTAAAACTTATCCTGACAAATAGTTTCCTTTACCTTGTTATGGTACTGCATTTCTGCTGGATATTCTGTGCATATATATTACGTCTGAGTTTGTTAGGACTAGGTATTCACAAAGAAACATTAGTTATGTCAACTTTTATTGTTACTGCTTCTATACATAGTACTTAGACGAGGTTGGCACCATATTAGTGAATCTTTGTCATGAGCTCTGGCAGCAGGACTCTTAGGAGTTCTGACTCCCAAGAAGCAGAACAGCATGAAAACTTCTCCCAAAATCCAGGCTCCAGTCAGTGGGCATACCTGGCCCATACATTACGCAGAGAAGAGGCTGCCCCACCAACTCATTCCACACGTCTCATGGCAACAACCTCACAATGACAAGCAAAAACAACGGATGCACCAACATCTTACAAAGGCACCAGGACAGGTAGAGGGAAGGCTAGTAGTATATAATCTAGATGTAAACTCTGTAGTGGCACATAATCTAGATGTTATTTGTGTGTACAGGTTAAGTGTTGTCATGCTTAGTACATCATAAACAAGTGCTACATCTTAACGTTAAGACACACTGGCAACAGGTCCTTTAGGAAAGGGTCTCTAGTCACCTACAGGAAACCATCAAGAAGCCACATGCATTTCAAAGCAGATGTACCTAAAAAGGGTGTAAAACAAGAAGCCACACACACCTTGTACCTTTTTGGCATCTGTACTAGTCAGACAAAGTCACAACCATAAAGATAGCGTCTAAAAGGGCATAACAAAATAGCTCAGTCACAGAGGGACAGAGGGTTTTGACAGATACTTCACAGCAAAATATTGTGTAATAAGCCTTTTACTTGAAAAGGTAAACTTTCTTAACTTAAATGAAGGAAGCAAAAAGCTAATTATAAGAGAAGAGGTACATTTGGTATAGTACCAGAACTACTTAAAGATTTTCACCGTATGAAGGAGATATTCTTTAAGACTGGGGTGTTCCAGAAAGAAAACAAGAAGGTAAACGTACTGGTTAAGTTTTTAAACTATAGCATCTTGAGAACAAAGGGAGGGTTACTATGCAACACATACAGTTGTCTCACAACTCTGACCTTAAGGAAAGCTTAAAAAAAAGGGGGGGGGGGTGTAGGGAATTGAAAAGATATTGCATACAGCTGTACGCGTCAACTAGCCAATCTGAAGGTGACCAAGAAACCAGTCTTCCAATACAAAAACTCAAGAGCTACAGAATCAGCTAATGCAAAGACAGTCAATATACACTTTTCAATCAACCTAAGGGAAGTTACAGACAGACGTACCATATCATCAAAGTAAAGGATAATGGTAGCCAAATGTACCATAACGGTATAGAAACTCAAGCCTCACTCAGAGCTGTGAAAGAAAATCAAGCAGTCTGGAAAATGACCATACGGTTCCCAGGTTCGATTCTTAGCTAGGGTCCCTTCTGTGTGGAGTCTGCATGTCCTCCCTGTGTTTATGTGGGCTTCCTCCCATGGTCCAAGATATGCAGTAAGTAAATTGGACACTCTAAATTGGCCATAGGTGTGAGTGTGTGCAAGGGTGCATAAGAACCACTACGGCAGGTCTAGCCATCCCGTGGTATAAACCTTGGCTTTAGATAATTGTCACTGTTGAAGTCACACCCCGACCCCAAGCTCACAAAATGGGATAATGGGGTTGTGGATGGATGGATGGAAACTAAAACATACTGCCGGGGACATGCTTGCCAACCATCTGATAGGAAATGAGTGATGAGGTGATGCTTGCTCTCCTCTCAGTGAATGGTTGAGTGTGCTTGCTTAGTCTCAGCAGTCTGTTTTACAGTCCTCAGTATTAACTAAAAATTGCAAGGAGCTGCTTGCTTGTGTGGGTGTGTGTGTGTTTGGGGGGGGTGCCTCATGAGGGATTAAACGAAACTACTCATGTAAGCGAGTGACTTGCTCACAATGGGGCCCACCATTGACACCTACATATATGCACAGGGTGGAACTTAGGATGAAGGAGAATATCTGATTCGTACAGTTGGCAACACCAGGAAATAAACAGTCATACAGCTGTCTCACACCTGCCATATGTCTAAGTCAGCTAGGCATGTGGGTAGGGCACAAATGGTCAAGAAGACTGAAGCAAAAAAAATAAATAAATAAAAATAAATAAATAGAATATGTTTAGGATGGTGGGGGAGGGTATAACCAGAGGCTAGAAACTAAGGATTAGAACAGAGAAGATGTAAAAGATAAAGATCATTATGTCAGAAAGTTGTGAAAGGGTTTACCTGAATGAGAAGTACAGGGGAGGAGGAACTAGAAGAAGCATTACAAACCAACAGCTTTATGCACCTGCAGAAGATCTGCTTCACATAGGGGGTTACAGACCCAATGAAAGGGATACTGGAATGGATGCTGCAGAGAGACACATCCAATGGAGCGCTCAATAGGTGGAAAAAGGGTGTGGGGAAGGCAAGGACAGTGACAAAGAACAATGATAATTGTTCCTGAAGTGCAGATTACTTGGGCTGATTGTCTCCTTCTAACATCAAGCAAATGTAACGCTGTATAAAATCTATGCGTAAATGAGGTAAACATGATTTGTATTCAAGCAAGGAATGATATAACAAATGCATTCAAAGCCATCTTATAAAAAAATAATAATAATCTTACAACACCATCATCTAATGGAGCATTTGCAATTTTTTCAAGTGCAACCAGAAATAAATTAGAATGTTTATGTACTCGTGTGCAGCAAAATGCCACAGCACTAACTTTTCCATGGTATTCGCACTAGTAATATCTGTAATTAAAATGTATATATATGCTTTTCTTGCTTTGGATATAATTGCTCTGGTCTTAAGCTCAGCTAAAAGAAAATCTGAATTCCATTACAATTACTGTTAGAATCAGCAATAAGCTTGTCCTATTGACAGAACCATAACTTAAAAAAAGGATCCCCAAGCAAACTTACCACAACCTGACTCTGCAATATCTAAATTCTGTTCATGTGCTCATCCATTTTTTTTATGTTGAAGTTATCCACTGTTACACAATAATTTCTGCCTAAGTGTTCTAATAATACAAGACAGTGCAATGCAGCAATTTTCAGAAATAGCTTTCACAACTAGAACATAAATGTTTCTGCAGCATCAACAAATATTCTATCTAAGCAAAACCCTTTGTATTCAACAACAGCATTATCAACCGCATACAAACTTTCTGTCTCGAGAAAATAATAAATACTACTGTTGAAGCCACAATTATGTATGAAGTGCGTGTGTGTGTGTGTATGTGCACGTGTCTGTATGTGTATATACATATACACAAACACACACATATAGATATATATATATATACATACATAGGTAGATAAACATGTATATATAGAAATATATGTATGTTGATGTATGTGTACGGAGATAATACACACACACACACACACACACACACACACACACACACACACACACACACACAAAATAGGCAATTTCACTCTGTCAAACAGTTTGTCAACAACAATTTGCTGCTGTGTAAGTTTATAGAAAGCAGTCTTTGTGAAATCCAAAGTTTTTGAAAAGGAGAAGATCAAATGCTAATGTTAATGTTAAGTGGAATTGTATGTGAATGCAAAAACTTTCTCGTACATCAAAAGATTCAGCATTAAGGGTGGGGCTGTGTGCGTGTTTGCAGGACAGGATTAGAGTAATAACTAGATAAGGGGATACATATAGTGTTGTGCATGTGTACATGGCATATCTGATGTGTGTGTATCTTGTTTAGAGCAATGTTAGGGAAACGCAATCTCATAAGATAATGTGTAGAGCTGTAGTGTTGGGGTTAGAGGCAGGGTTAGGGCTAACGTTAACATACATCAGCAAGGTGGTTTGGGGGCAAAGACAGTTGGAATTAATCATCAGTTTACCCGTTTGCGACTGAGTGAGTGAGAAATTTCTGCCTGTCTGTTCAAGTTTAAGCATTTAACTTTCTGAAGTTGACACGCAACAGTTAGATTGTGGGGACAGGCATGCACTGTCATCTGCATCACCAGTAACCAGAATCCTAATACTAGTCCCGACTGCCCAAAAGGCTATCTAGGAATGAAACAAAGCATTTGGCTACCAGCCATCCTCTCCTGGGGTAGAGGGGACAAGCAAACAGAAGAAACAGGGTGAATGACTTAGAGCTATCCACATGAAACTTTGAGCAGGCTGGGTTTTGCTGCATCACAAAATAGGGAGCAACAACAGGATGATTCTGGCACATGCAAGAGGGACAGTAAATCAGACCCACTGTACAGCTGCCCTCAAGTTAAAGCTCACATGTGGCTGTCTATAAGGACAAAGATCATGGACATTTTTGTGCAATACAGCTTCCACTATTCCCACATTTCCTAAATAATTAACGGTGTCTATCAGGTACTGACATCCAGGAAGCCTATTTTCCCTAACTCAGTGAAAAAGGGTTACAGTCTGGCTAGGTGAAAGGAACACTGGATGAATGTGCTACAGTAATACAGGTGAAGAAATGTATACAACCCTTGATAACATGAAGACAAATATATGACTGAGAATAGCATCTTTCTGCTAACTATGGAATGGGTTGCTCAAAACTGACAAACATTCCACCAAAAAAAAAATATATATATATATATATATATATATATATATATATATATATACTTAATACTTTACAAATTTATTTAATCCAGGGGTTCTATGTGCTTGTAGCTTCATTATCCACCTACTCTCAGATTTCTCTATAATATTGTTTAAATCTCCACATCTTTTACTAAAATTAAAACACTGTAATACTAAAAACTCAAAAGAATGATCAGTAAAACTATGAATATGTTTAAATAAAGCACTATTCATGTCATGATTTCTTATATATCCAACATGCTCTAAAATTCTTTCTTTTAACATCCTAGTTGTTTTACCAATATAGAAGCTTTCGCACTTTGTGCAGGAAGCAAGATACACCAAACATTTCATAGTGCAATCTGCATAAAATCTAGGAATGAAAATAAACCCATTATATGGGTGTGCAAATGTCTTTATATCTGATATATTGACACGCTAAACAATTCCTACATTTAAATGTCCCTTTTCTGTCAGACATGGAAACAGCATTCGTCCTTTTACCATAACAAAGTTGTCTTTTAAGAGAAATCCCATTTTTAAAACAGAAATGAGGTTCAACTCCTACAACATCAAAAACGTAATTATCAGATGTCAATATAGGCCAATTCCTACATATAACATCACATACAATGCCCACATCACTTGAAAAAGTAATAACAGGTCTCAAAAAATCATTTTTATATTTACTAGAGGATGTAGATGAAGCATGTCTACTAGAAAAATAAGGTCTAGCTGACCCAGTCCTAGCTACAGATGTTTCTCTTAATGCAAGATCCATTTCACTATCTGAGTATCCACGTTTTAAAAATTCGGTCTTCATGGTGTTAAGAGTGTCCCTGAATCTATCATTATCAATGTTCAATCTAGAAGCCCTACAAACTTGATTTTTGGTTATATTCTTAAAAACATGAGAAGGATGCATACTACTACGGTGAAGCAATGTCTTTCTCCTACAAGGCTTCCTGTACATAGAAGTCGGTAGACTTTCACCATCTTTAAATATATGAACATCTAAAAAATTTATCTCAGTTTCATGGACATTAAGGCTGACTCTTAAAAACTCTGTAGTAGACTCTAGGTAGAAAATAAAATGTCCCAGTTCCACAATAGTTCCATCACATAAAAGGAAAATATCGTCCACAAACCTCCTATAAAATTTTAAATAGGGACGAAATTCATGTTCAACAAAAAAATTAATCTTCCCAATTAGCCATTACTAGATTGACGTAGCTATTGGCACAAGAAGTGCCCATAGCCACGCCAATCTTCTGCAAATAAATGCCATTGTGAAACAAAAAGACAATGTTTTCAAGGATGAGATCCAACAATGTACAAAATAAAAATATCATATCATGTGAAAATTCACTATGCTTATGAAGAAAAAGTCTAACTGCTTCAACACCTTCCATATTTGGAATAACTGTAAAAAGTGTATTAACATCCAACGTAACCAGTAAAAAACTAGAGACATCATGCATAGAGCAAAAATCATACAGATCTGTTAAAAAATGTGAAGTATCACGTAGGATAGTACTCACCCTATCAACTGAACCTCTAAGCTTATGTTCTACATACATCGAAAGAGGTTCATTAAGCCATCCAACAATGGGTCGTAATGGGGGATCTAAACTATCCTTATGAATTTTCGGTAACCCATATATCAGAGGAAGGAGGGGGTGCTCAACACTAAAATAATTATACAGGTCAAGAATCAGCCTTAATGTCCATGAAACTGAGGTAAATTTTTTTAGATGTTCATCTATTTAAAGATGGTGAAAGTCTACAGACTTCTATATACAGGAAGCCTTGTAGGAGAAATACATAGCTTCACTGTAGTAGTATGCATCCTTCTCAAGTTTTTAAGAATATAACCAAAAATCAAGTTAACTATAGCATCTTCTGTCTGATCAGTTTTGTAACAATTAGCCCGATAATGGTTTGTGATACAGGACATGCAAGGAAACAACCTTTTAAATGCATACTAGTAAGAGTTCCCAAAGGTGATAAAATTTTACTAGGGCTACAGAGATCACTTTTACAGTTTATTGTCTGATCCATCAAGTGAGGGGCTACAGGCCACATTTTAGCACTTTTATGAATGAACACAAAATGAGGCTTTTGGAACTAAAGCATGCCTTAGGATTACTGAACACTAGACTGACTACTGCTTCAGCTGCTGTTTTACTAAAGGGCAGTGTTCTTTGCTATAGCACTCTCTAAAATTGTTACATAGACATGGTCTGTTATTACACTTACAGAGGTTTGTATTGGAATATGCAGTGCTTATATGAATTCTAGCCGAGAATATTTGTCCAATTGTGACTCCAGTCCTGGATTGTTGTAATTCTGAGGTGAGGATAAATAGCAGAGAGACACTGCGGACATGTGACTACCCCTCCATATCATTAATCAGCAAAAGTACTCTAGTTCTAAAGTGCAGCTCATGACATCCAGCTTCTGTGGCACGTAAAGTTACAGTTCCATGTAGTACATCCCATTTTAATTAACAAAACAAAGGACGTGTGTTTCAAAAGAAGTTCAATGTAGCTGAACAAAAACAAGAAAATGAGTGGTTTGCTGTTATCCATGAAGAGGACGCAAATCCAACGAAGTTTGAAAATGCACAAAACAGTGAGACAAGACTGCAAGTCACACTGATGTCAAGTAAGTAAAATGCTGAATTTAAACTAGGCAAGGAAGAAGGGTGCAATATTTTTGTCTGAAGAAATTTTTACAGCAATGGACTTGGCACTGAGCTGTCTGCACATTTTGACATGCTCAAGGCAAACAGTAAAACCACTGCGTCACGCGTTACTAATGTGCGAATCCAGAAGTAAGAAGTACTAATCATTAGCACTTAAAGAAGTTAATTCTTGCAACATTTTCAGCTGCTTCGTTTGTCACAGGTTAGGAATATTAATACAAAACAATGATTTTGCACAGCAGCAGTCGCACAGGTATCTAGAATGCTGTGTGGAATTACGGCAACGGTATCCTACATGAGCTGCAGACTTGAAAACTTTGCAAAGTGACTGGTACGCACAAATCCTGATGCTATGTCTGATATTCATACTCCTAGAAAAGTGCCACTCTCTCTCCAAAGCACAGCAACGTAGGAACTGAAGTCAATGGAAATCTTAGATGTTATTAAAATGCGATCAAGGTCAAAAGAATTGGTGGGTACTGTAGTTTTGCTGTAAATAAAAAAGTATACATTTGGATTCATCTGGAAGATCTGAGTTACTTAATGAAAGAAAGTTATTACCCATGAATTAAAGCTGAAATGACATCAGCAATACCAAATGATTAGTTCTGTTAAATACTTATTGCAATCCCCCTAATCTTTAACTGGAAACCACAATTTGCCAAGTATTTTCTTCTAATTTATTATGCAACAATCCTTCATCCTTTAAACTTGCTAAGGATGCATTAGCCCATGAACAAAATGTGAGACGAGTATACTCATCCAACAGCCAAACACTTCTGATGTCCAACTAAGCAGGCAGAACAATCATGAAGATACTAAATTTAAACTGAACACTGTCTGTCAGTGACAGGAGCTTCAGCACAAAGGAGGCATCCATCCAGAACAATCATGACAGAGTGCCTTACCCAGTACAAAGTATTGGGCATCGCTATAGTGCAACTTTAATGTACAGGAAAGTTTTGAGACAACTGCTTTTGCACTCCTTTATAAAACAAATCTAGGAACATAACAGAGCTGTCAATGTCGAGTTTTGATGGGACACCTACTCACAATTCACTAAGTAATCATCTTATTACCAGATGAACAGATACTTCATACATCACTGTGATTGTGCTTTGAACATCTATTTTGCCAAACGTCGATTCAGTCATTTTGATCACATTGGCTGACTAAATGTTTGCCTTGCTTAAGTTTTCTCCCTATCTTTTTAACTATAAAACACTTCTAGCAAACATCTTTAAAGCCTGACAGGTGTCAGTTTATGACACCTGTGATTTACATCATATGGAGTCACTGCAGTGTGTTTTAATAAATTCTTAGTTCCTGTATCTCATCACTGCCCCTCCCCCCATCTCTGTGCATACACTCTTAAAGAAGGAACACTGACAAAGGATTAACTGGGGAGTTTGTAGTGGTCTAACCTGGTTATACCAGGCAGAGAAAAAGAAAATTCAGAAACATTTCCCTTCTCAGTAAGTATCTTGTTGGCCTGTCATACTACAAGTCAACTAATTTTATTTCTGATGTACTTTTCTTGCCTGATCCTCTCAATTTGTAAGCATCAGAGAATAAAAACGGTGAAATGCTGCTTCAAAAGCAGCATACACATCTTTCCTCCATGTGTTTCTCCCCAAAAAGCAAGAGTTACAACAGCTAAAGAAATCATACAGATCCATATCCCCTCCAAAAAGTGTAAGCCACAGCTGTTAAAGCAATTACAGAAAACCAAACTTAAAACAGTGACCAAAACAAAAAAGAATTCGACCGGCATACACGAGCTTCGTGCTAAAAACGCTGATTTATTAAATGTTAATACACAAGGCACAGCAGCAACGGCAAAACATTATGACTAAGCGCTTTCATCTCAACAGGCATCATCATGATGAGGTGAAAGCGCTTAGTCATAGTGCTTTGCTGTTGCTGCTGTGCCTTGTGTATTAACATTTAATAAATCAGCGGCTTTAGCATGAAGCTTGTGTATGCCAGTTGAATTCTTTTTTGTTTTGTTTTGGTTATTCCAGTTTTTAGTTTTTGAAGTATTTTTGTTTGGTTCAAACTTAAAACAATGTTGTGTAATACAAATAAGCCATGTGTGAGTGTGGGTGATGTTAAATTTACCCATCTGTGGTCCTGCTACCTCACAAGAACTTTGTCCTCATGATCTAATTACACCACTTATCAGCAAGCCTGACATTACCCACACTCACACATGCCTTACTGCTTAATTAAGCAACCTTCCAACTAAGCTATCTGATTGCCTTTTTTTATCATCAAAACTACTGCTGCAAAAAAGATCCAATTAGCCATACACAAAAGACACAGCATTTTATAGACATGGTGAAGGAAAGAATCGGTTGCAAAGTAACATACGTTAAAGGCATCTTAAGAGTTAGTGTAGCAATTAGAGTTTTAGAAGTCAGTAGCAGATAACAAAGAAAAAGGAACAAGATAGAAGTATAGTGAGAAATTAGCCAGGTGACGTACAGATGCATAACCGTGAACCCATCAAATATTGTTTTAATTGCGTTTTTAAAAGATCTAGTGTGTTCAATTTGTTTGAATGCCAGGAGAATTCAGCTCCACATTTTGGAGACATAGGTGAAGCATTATCAAAAAACAAAGTAAAAAATGTTTAGTTTACTTCCAGCAAAGCTACTTGGCTGACAACATTTAGTCTTAATAGCAGGAGTAAGTACAACATTGCAAAAGGATCCATTTAGCAATATTCAAAATAAAACTGAACTTGCTACCATTACATCTGGCAGCATGCTACATAAATAGAAACTAGAAGTTTGTATTACTTCCAGCCAAGTTATATGACTTGGCTATAACTAGTTTTTTGACATGAGTACTAAGCATACTAGTAGACATCTCTGCTGAACTGTTTAATCAAAAATGTCACATACACAATAAGTATTTTACAACAAGCACATTAAAAGGTAAGAAAAGACAACAGTATCACTATAACTGGGTGATGAATGACATTAATGAATATAACACAATATTGTTGAGTTAAAACGTAGGCAATGAATGTTCTTGTATTTAAAAGTTAGTTCTGTTCAAGTCTTTCGGATCAGAAGTAGTATATAACAACATTTTTGCCCACTGTAAACTTCTGCCCCTCTACCATTATTGTATGTAAAATGCTGACTGCTGAAATGTTTCCTTTCATACTGTTCCAATTTTTGCCTTCAAGTGTCCTCCGGCCACACACACCTTGAAGAAAGCTTGCCAAGACTTCAAGCCTAGCTTGGTAGAATCTCTCAGACAACGCATTCAGCAAATATCCTCCTTCTTAAGGGTTAGTATGCAGGTCCCAGTCAAAAACTCAACATCCAGACTATTTTTCTCACATGCAGCAAGCATTTCACCATGTGCTGAAGAGTTCTTCCATTTTAAACATGTGCAAGGAAGACGGAATTTGGCTGACTATAGGCCACAGAAAAAGTATGCCATGTATGGGTTAATCCAAGGAAGCACCTAATGGATTCCATATAAATAAATGTGCAGATTAAAAACAAAGTCTTGATTGCAAACACAGTCTGTACCTTTACTAAAAGTAAAAGCTACATAAAAATGCAAATCAATCAATAAATAAAACACAATTAAATACTAGCATAGTAATTATAGTATTCTCCTCCCAAAGATTTACAGCAGTGTATGTAAACTCGTGACACATGGTCACCACAGAGGTGAAGACGTAAAATTTGTATTACCCAAAGATGGATCTAGGCAGCAGATAAACACAGTAATGGTAAATGTGTTATATCCATAGTCTGTATTTATTATGAAAAATATGCAATATTTTTGTTACAAAGCTATCTATTTTCGAATTACTTCAGGGAAAAGGCAAGTAAGTGTTCTTTACACCTCACGGTCCTTCGCAGGAAAAAAGAGGGTTAGGTAGAGTTACTCAGTGATTTTGGAAGGGCACCAAAGATGATTCAAATGCAAATTATTGTGGAGTTACTTCTGCAAGAAAACAAAAACAGTGATTCCACAATCTGTTACAGAACATAGTCTTGCAATTTGTAATTCTCTTTCTGTGTGGTAATTAAGAGAATGTACGCTAAACTTTCAAGTGCTCTCATTACAAGATATTTTACTGTTTTCAGTGACAGCTCTAGGACTTAAACAAATGTCACAGCACCAATATTTTTCTTAACAAGTGACTTAACACATGCACAGCAGATAGGTCTTTTTATGCAATATGAACCACATTAAATAAAAAAATGATGGTTGTTGTTGTTGCTGTTCTTCTTTCGGCTTTTCCTGGTTAGGGGTCGCCACAGCGGAACTCTGGTCTGCTAATGATTGGCAGTAGTTTTTTTTTTTTTTTTTACGGGTGCCGAGGTGCCAGCTCGACGCCCAACCTTCAAAGAAGGCACGACCATTCTAAACATGTCTTTCGAACACCACTCTACCACGGGGAGGACATGCAGACTCCACACAGAAGGCATCCAGCCGAGAATCGAACGGGAGAACCTCTTGCTGTGAGGCAACAATGCTACCGCTGCACCACCACGGCTATTAAATTCAAAAATGATGGTATGATTTAAAATAGCCCGACCCTGTCCTGAATGTTTATACACAATACATGATAGAGATGAAAAAGCATTCATATTTTTACCTAATCTCTTTCCTGTAAAGGACACACTTCTAAGTAATAAGCAGCATTCATTTTTCATTTCTGCCGAATGTGCAAACACATGGTGAAAGGACAGTAGACTTCAATGCTTACTTCTTAATCGCGGCATAGCCCTCTTATGCTACATGGTAGTATTACTAGTCTAGCCGAGTTCATCTGTTACCAGGGAGCAGGCACCCACTAGAGGATCCCTACTTACCCTTAATTCACTCATTCGTGGGGGAGGAGTTCAACCACCCTACAGTATTACCTTACTTACTTCACTCATCCTCTGTCAGACGTCACCCACTCTCCTGTGTATTTGCACTCATTTTCCAAGCAAACAAATCACCGGCTATAGTCCACTTGATCCTTTCATCCCATGACTAGTTCTCTAGGGAAACAATCTATTCCCCAAGTCCAGTTACCATGGCTGTAGACACATCCCTGGCCTATTCATCAACATTCTGATTCAGTGTTCACAATTATGATTCCAAGTTTCTTTACTGACAATGATAAAGACCCCTTATACAATGATCTTCTTATTAAGAAAAGGTCCCCGCTTTTTCTTGTCTGCCACTAAAAGACCAATACTACACAGTATACAAAAAGGTTTTGCAATAGCAGAATTCGTATCAGCAGAACTTGTGCCCGTGAAGCTGCTTTCAACAATAAATATTTCAAAAACAACATTCAGTGGTGTCAGAGCTGGGAAAACAAAAGAAAAAAAAGAAAAAAATGCAGACAATACTGGTTTATAATACACACTCAGAAACTGTGTGGAAATAGAAATTACTTTGGTAGAGGTAATTCAAAGCTCTTCAATACATTCCAGAGGTTTATAAAAGTGCATTCCATTTAATCATGTGAGGGTGATTAGTGCCATAAAAAAGGCAACACAGAAAGTTGGACATGCTAAACATGCTTCTAGTATGAAACATTTTATAACCTACCAATAAAATGCTGAGTAAACATAAGAAACTGTTGTTTTTGTTGTATTTTCTTAGTAACTCAGAAATGATCATGTTTCACCTTAACAAAAAGAACATTTTATATAAACATATAAAACAATATAAATGTCTGCAGCTTAGACTATTTAATTAAAAGCAATGGACATTGTTTCTATACTACAGATCTTTAATGATTGCTTGTGTACTGAATGGTGGGTCCTAAATATGATGCACTAAAATGTGTACCATGCAAAATACCTCATGTTTTACTTCTTTGTTTTGTATCTCAGACATGCTTCTTTACAAAAAGATGTGGTGGTCTTTCCTGTCCAACGGGGAATACCAACCACATAAATTAATTGTACTTTTTCATTATACTTTGTTAACAAGTCTCACGTCCTCACTATCCAGGCTTAACCTGTTGTTTAATGCTCCTTCTCATCATATTAGAAATTTCTTAACCTTCCTCAACATGTACTTCTAAGTAATCATATCTTTCTTTCAAGTCTACCAGTACAGGGATCCTTCCAGGAAGGAGTTTTTCCCACATCAACAACATCTGTTACTTCATATCATATGCTATGCATTTAAGAAACCTAAACACATTCCAGTTATATTTTTTCTGACCTTTCCATTTCCAGCCTCCTTTTCTACATTATCTCAACTTCAAATTTTTTACAGACTGTTCCTTTGCATTTGTCATCTACGAGCTAGGCAGACTTCTCTCATGTCATTCTTCTGAGAGGTTTTCAATTCTCTGTTACAGATGCTACTGTGCTTTTCAGTCATATTGCATCCCACTTTGAGTTGCCAGAAGAATAAGTCTATCACAAGTCAGTGGACAATGGCTGAAATGCATAAACAGAGAACTGCACCCTCATCATTCATGTTGCACGCTTTGAGAAGAACAGGGGTGTGGGATTGAAAAAGCAGTTAGGAGAGGGTCAAGGCAATGACACTTCAGTGATGGGGCGGTTATGCAGTACAGTATATCAAAACTGTTCATTCTTATACCGGTGAGGTGTAATTTTTTAACCAAATTAGGATGCATCTGAGAAGGCAAACTATATATATAAGACATGCCAGTTATATATAAGACATGCCAGTTATTTCTGAGTGTTCAGAGAGGGATGTGACAATAAAATATTGAGAGGGATCAAAGAATCCAGCCATAGGAGAGAAGAGGTGGGCTGGACAGAATGGTGCGATGCCCACTAGAAGTAGTGAAGCATAAACTATATCCCTAAAAATTAACAAGTACCTGCTCATACCTTACACCTCCTTACTCTCCCTTCTTCACTCACTTCCTTACTTCAATCAGTTTCTCTCCCCCTTGACAATCTCTCTCTCTCTCTTTAAATGAGCCATAACCCTGTTTCTTCTCTCATTTCACATTGCATTTCCTGCTTATATTATACTAATTTACCTTTAATTTCTCTATAAACTGGCAAAAAAATTCTCTAAATATTGAATCGTCATTTAAGTTGTATCTATTCTTAACCAATGTTTTCATATTATGTGTAATTTAATACAATCATTGAAACTGCAGATGTTTTGTACTATTTTTGAAGATTTGTAAAATTACTGTTCTTAATATGCTTTTGTAATATTTTGGAGCTTTTCTCACCAAGCCATCTCTGAAAATGGGCACCTACCCAAAGGGCCTTTCCCAGTAATCAACTGCCAATAAATCAATATATAAATAAATAAATTTATGGATTGATAATGTGGAGGATAGCACATTAGAAGAATAGACTTCTGGCAGTATGATCCTTGTGAGGAAGCTGCAGGCTCCAGTCACCAAGCAGTAGAATTGGGTGCTGGTACATTGATAATTATAGGATGGGAATCAGAGACTCTAAATGCAACAAGTCTGGACATGGACAGAATGGACAGGGTCTCCAGTTGGCAAGTAGCTGAGAAGTAAAGATATTTAGAAAGGAAACACTGTGCAATATGCATAGAACTTAAAACATTTACAGTAACAAAGCTTCCCAAATGATTTTAAAGTAAACTTAAGATATTCTTAGAAAGAGTATAGCCATAGGAGTATCATATAGATGACGGTCCAAATGACGCTTTGATAGAGATGAATCCTTCTAATGTGTCTTGAATGGAATGCTTCCACCACAAATCTTATTATGACCACTGAGACCAATACCCTGTAAAGCACACTGACAAATGCTTGTTTTGCTCCAACTCTGCAAAGTGTGGTGCAATGAAAGTTGAATGCTAATGAGCTTATTAAAATTTGTACGTACAGTACTATATAAATATAAAGAGATAAGACTTCAGGAAAGTACAGGAGCATGAACTTCTCAACATAACATTAGATATTCAAATACAAGGTTCACTGTTGCAGTTGCTCATAACAACTGACATAACTAAAGCTCATTGCTGGGTGCCTGCCCATCTAACAAGAAGTCCAAAGCTTTCGAGACTAGAGCTGGTTTCCTATGCTGAGGACATTAGTATGACACTGGAAAGGACACAGAGAGGTTTGTTAGTTCTTTTCCTGTATGGAAAGTGAGGGAGAGAGCGAGAGAGAACACTAACAAAAGCACCTGCCATTATGTATTCTACAGCAATCCTAAGATGGACCAGCAGACAAAAATCTTCCCTCCCCAGACTGGACAATGAAGGCAGAGAAAGAGAGACAAGGATTCCAAGTCCAGATTTTCAAGAGCATCAAAGGGTTGGTGGGAAAACAGTCCAGCAGTAATCCTTGTAATGCACCATTTTACACTACGGTAGTGCACTGATCAATAGTGAACCAGTAAGGCTCAGCCTGAGTGAAATGTGAAATACAATACATTCCACAAACAATAAAGGTAGAAATGTAAGCAATAACATAATTAGTGCAGATTAGTTGCATAAAAAAAGCTGTAAGTGTGCATTATAGTAAACAATCAGTGTAATGTACAAGTAATTCCCATACTCTGGAACAAACTACCCATTCATGTCAAGCAAAGCTCCTCATTGGCCCTCTTTAAGAAAAATCTTGACTGGATGGGATATAGAAAATTCACCCCGGGGATCACTTCTGCGGCACTGCTCAGCAGGGGCACAGGAAAATAATTTTCTTGAGTAGCAAAAGGCAGGTAACCATTTTGGCTAGGCTTATATAGGCCCCAGGGCCGATAGCCTAGTACCTACCTATGAGCCTATGAACAATATTTACATTTATTTCAACTTCAGTAATTCTGAGAGAGAAAAAGAGAATCAGAAAGTAGGCAGGTGACAAGTCCAGTGTTGAATTAGGACAATTAGCCTGAATGAACCAGTGTTTTTGAGTTGCATTCTCAGTTGGGAATAACTATGTTGATGGGCGGAGCTTGCCGAAAAAACTAAATAACTGACAGGAGAAAGCATGTGCAATGCTGTGGCGTTTGGTTCTAGGAATAATGAGGACTGGTGTGACTTTTGAGTAGTGTCTAAGGTCGTATCAGCAGGTTTTTTTTCATGAATATTAACAGCAAGGAGAGTAAATGTCTGGAGACAGAGTAGTTTGAAGAGTTGGGATCCTAACAGCAGGTTATCTTTTTGCTTTATGGATAGTGGTTTGGCTTTATCTAGGGTGATACAGTAATTATCAAGAAGGGACAATTTGTAATGAATCATTAGATGCTGCTGGAGATTGCCTGGAGTGCGGGGGCAAAAATATCTAGTGCTGCAACGACTTTCTCACACAAGTATAACGTTTGTCACTACTGCCGTAGTAAGATGGATAATGACCAGGAAGAGTACTAAAGTAGCGTATGCCCTGACCACAAGCATAAGGTGGGAGAACCAGCATGTCCTAAAATACTGCAGTGGCACAACCTGCTCTGCATCTTGAAAGAATGTCTAATGTAAAAATATGAAGAAGGTTCAGATAGAAGTTCAGGTGCCTACTGTATTGATATTTGAGGCTAATGCATTCCTGAAAAAAAGGCTAAAAGGCAGCTGTGGTATCTCTCTCAAGTGCAGTCAGGTCTGACCTGTTCTTGTAGGCTTATCCCAAAGTGATCAGAAAAAAAAAAAAACAGACAGCACTATTAACTAGCCATTAAGATGCAATTAGTTTGAACTAGTCTCCTTCCTAAGCTGTTCTATTCATCTTGCAGCGCAGTTCCATAGCCGTCTGAGCACATCCTCGTTTTCCTCCCCTTGTTTGGGCTTGGGGAAGAAAAAGTTGGAAGCTGGATGCGCCGATTCAAGGCCAACACTGGTACTACTTTAGACATGTATGAGAAGACTCCCTCCCTTAAGACTGTGTAGTCCTTTTCACACTTCAGGGCTTGCAGGTCACACATTATTCAGTTTGAGGTTACAGCTACTAGGAAGAATGTCTTAGAAGATAGGAGTTTTATTGCAGCTGTACTAAAAAACTCAAATGGGGCCAAAGTCAAATTTCCAGTCACAAAACTGAGATCCCAAGGAGGGATCAGCTGTTTAGCACAAAAGATTAAGGCTATGACTTGGCAAATGGCTTCATCTTCTCTGTCTCTACTTGCTCACTGCCTGATTCAGTAAGTAAATTAACCAGAAAGTGCTCCCAGGTTGTCCTAAAAAGAGGCTTGCATCTACTGGATTTATCCATTTAAACCTGCATTTAAAAAAAAAAAAAAAAAAAAAAAAAAAAAAAAAAAAAGCAGAACTCTGGAAATGGAGGGGGGGGGTCAAAGGGGCTCCTAGAACAGGCAAGATTAAAAGACTGAAAAAAATGCCCTTTTACAGTTGAACATACCAGCCCATTATTAAAAATGACCATCAAGTAACTGAATATATACCAATATGAGGACTTATTGAATACTAAGATACACACATGGATACACCAGAAAGGAAATCTTTTCCACTTTGCCAGTTAGGCCTTCCTAGCTTCCTGTAACATACATATACCTCAGCTGGGAAAGAGTCCCAGTGGGGGAACAAGTTCCCAGTCTCCAGGCTGCTTCTCTGGAGAATCTAAGATTTGAATTAATGGGTTTTCACCTTGATAAGTCCACAATATACAAAGGGTGGAATGTTTTGTGATTACTCCTTGGCTTTGTCTAGGACCAAAGGAGTGCTAGTTTGATGAAATTTGATCGCCCACTTTTGCCTTAAGAAGGGGACTTGGGAAGGTATGGGAACTGCATATATCTGTTGATTGCTGAAAATGCAGTTATTGCTCAAGGCTGTCTGCACGAGTACTGCAGAACTGAAATGCCCAAGTGATAATTTAGAGAAGGAGCAAACAGCTCTGTATCTGGAAACTCCACAGCAAAGTTAGAATGCAAAACACCTGTGGATCGAACTTCCACTCCTGTTGCTTGGAAGAGAATCTCCTTACCTGATCTATCAGAACACTGTGGGGTGCTTGAATAGAAGGCGGCCTGCAAGTGTCGGTTTAACTGGTTAACCGAATTCTGGATCATCATGGCTAGTCTTCAGTGATGGGAAGACTACATTCTCTTTGTTGATACTCTACATTGATTGTTGTCTGTGACAATGTGCAATACTCTCATCTTCCAAACTGCTTAGAATAAACTGGATTACACAGATCAGGGTCATAATATTTTTCTGTGTTTGTTCTTGTACTACGGATACTCAAGGTGTAATGGTAAGGGAGGCACAAGGAAGTGGACATACATAAATCACAGTCTTCAATATTTATCTTTACTAAAGCTTGCTCAAAGTACAAGGTATTTAATGAATCAGATTAACTGCCCATTACTTACAAGAGAGAATATTTTAATACTTCCTTTAAGGAATCAAGGTTTTCTAAATTACAACAGACTTGCCATTATGTGTTAAACTGTTACATATCCTAAATATTGTAGAGTGATAAAATGTTGTGTCTTTCTTAACTAGCACTTACATTGCTTAATCTGTAACTTGTGATCACACAATGTACAATTTATTAAAGTTCAAGGCAAGAGTAATTCTTTTTTCATCACAGGTGTTTCAAATATTTAAATTCAAGGTAAAAGCATTCAAATACAAAAAAATCCTTACATTTTAAACCTCGCTTCATAACATTTACTTGCTAGCCCAAAATATTTGTAGTCACTTGTTTGTATACTTTGGGGTCACTTGCTTGTAGCCTTGTTTAATATGTAAAGCTCACAAAAATGAAGCACTAGCGTGTGTTATTTAATAAATAAGCCAAACAACAAACTAATTTCTTATTTCTGCTCTTCATGCAAATTTTCTTTCTTTTCTGGTTAAGTAAGCTGCTGAACAGTTGTACAATGCACTAACGTTAAACATTACCAAACGAAAAGCATTGCATACTTTTTAAATGTGGGTTTTCAGTACTTCCAAGGGCTATAAACTGGCTCCTGAATTTTCTCCAGCAGCGGATTCGACTCTCCCTGTCGATATAGTTTTTTTTTAATTTATTTATTTTTTTTTATTTTACATTTGTTAACCAGGAAAGTCCGACTTGGAATGAACCAAATTTCAGCAGAGGCCTGGGGAGAAACACTCCAGATGCATGTCTTTGTAATGTGGGAGGAAACTGGAGGTGCACCCGTAGAAAACCCACATGAATGCAGGAAGGACATGCAGACTCCACATAGAAGGCACCCCAGCTGAGAATCAAACTGGAGAACCTCTTGCTGTGAGGCGACAAAGCTACCAGTGCGCCATCCAGTACAGTTACTATCTGTTGACAGGAAGGAACAGCATCTCATTAATTTTAGACTCGTAATTGACACAGCACCTAAAGATGGCTTCCTACAAGAGTTTGTCTTATTGTTTTCATACAATCTCCTTCTAATGGATTACCTGTAATTTTATACTTCATCTCTTACTGTATCTTTATCTTTTTTGTACATGGCTGGAAGAATTTAACATCTTGGGTTCTTTTTTTTAATGTTACAATAGAGCATGAATCAATAACTGAGCCCCCAAGGCTCCCAGTATGGACTAAATGCAAGATTTTATGAATTCCCCAATTAGTTATAACTAAGTTACTTATAAGAAAGCCTTTGACCTACCACACTGGAACACGCATGCTTGCCCTGCAAGAAATATTTGCTACCATTAATGCACATTACCACAAATGTTGTAAAGTTTGTTATACATTTCTTTACATTTTCAAATTACCAATCAAGGTCTTCAGTTAGATTATCCATCACAAACATGTATGCAAACTTACTGTAAGTGGCACCTCCGCTTGCGGCAGTAAAAATACAAACATTTTCTAAATAAAATACTACGCCGCAATACATCTTTCCTGTGTTTAAAAATATTCCTGTAGCTGGTACCTATCATCATGTCCATTAAAATGGCCATCCCTTCTCATATTACTGTTTACATAATCCCTTTTATTACAATTTTGATAATGGATTTATTTTCAATAATGAACTTTAGTGAAATAAACTGTTATTATCAGTATTTTCATTAGCTATACATTGGGACATCTTAACAGACATGGATAGCTGGTTTAAAGGACTGCAATCTTTGCACTTCTGAATCTTAAATTATAACTATGCCAAAAGTACTGTAATTTCTGGTGTACTGTTGGGGCCTTCAAAAATCCCTAAACTGTCATACAGATTAGGACATTAGGACTTTCCCTTCTTGTTCATTTCAGTGGCTCAGGCAAAAGGAAGTCTTTTCACTCAAAAATGATATTCCTAAAATAAATTGTGTAATTAAATTAGGAACATCATGCTGGCTTCATTTCCCTATACAATAATATGACACTGTGAAAATTCATAGACCAAATGCCTAACATAAAAAGCACCTTTAATTATAAAGTCTTAAATCCCATACTGCTTTACTTAAATAATAACTGTATGAAGATAAGTTGAAAATGCTGAAAACAGTTATATACCACTTTTTTCATATAATATGGACAGGTTTTTCATTTACATACTGTGCTAAATAGAATAATTTTACTGATCTTGCATAGAATGCAAAAATTCTCATTATTTATATACTTTGTTAAAAATTATTTTATTGATCTTGCTTTCCAGTGCTTTGAAAACAGACAAGACAGCCTAATCAAGCTATCGATATGCCTATACGTTTACAGGCACACACCCGAAATAAATAAATAAATAAAATAAAATAAAAATAAAGAATTTAAGATCTAAATCAAGCCAAAGTTGGTTATACTAATGACGTTTTCCCTAGCAAGACTGCCTAAATGCTACATAACACATAGATGGCCAACTGAAATTATTCCTCATTAAATTTAGATGAACAGATGCTGCAAGAAACACAAGCATTGTTTCAATGGTGCAGAATCTAGTGAAAATATTAAAAAAGAACAGCAGAATAACAGTAAGTATGCAAAACTAATGTGGTTAAACGAACATACTGTCCTTGGATACATACTTGAAACTACTCCCTTCATTTACTATGAACCTTGGACATGCATTAGTACACGCAGAGAGAGATGCAAACAAATGTACAAAAAAAACAAAGCAATTTGATGTCAATAAATCGGACTCACAATTGAAAAGTAGCTTGTATAGTAAGGTACTAGGCTAATGGCACAGCAGCCTTTACAAGTCAAGCCAATAATACTCCGGATATGACAGCATTACATCGTAATTCCCCAGATATGGGACGGGGTAGTGGGTCTTTGGGTTGTGTAGCCCTGAGTCATTTTGCAGACTACCTGTGTTCATAAACGACATAGGCAGTTCCCCAGCTGTAAATTTATGGTTCCCAGTCCATTCATCTAAATTCTTTTTGAAACGAGTGAAGGACAGGCTTTGTTTTACGAAGATGGGAAGTTTATTTCATAGACAAGGTAGCCTTTGGGATACAAATCTGTCTCTCCAACAAGTTCTGTTAAAGAGTCACAAATAAGGTTCAGATCCATGGAACATGTAATATTTTCATTAGGCTTGGATCAGAGAATACCTTGTAGGTTAGGCACAAGTCCCTTCTCATTAAACAATATGAAACTGAGTACAGGGATAGGGCTTTTAAGTTAGTCTGCATAAGACACGAGTCTTATGCTTTATACATTTTTTTTTTTTTTTTTTGTGAGAATGGGGCTGCTCCAATTGGTGTAAGTGCTGGTTAGGTACATGCAGAAGGAAGCCACTGTACTCGACTATGGGCATGATGAATGTTGAGTACGATGGCACTATGACTTCATTTGAGCTTGACGCCATGACTTTACTTATAAGTTGAGCCACACGGATGAATTTCCTCACTATTGTAGCCACCTGGTGGTCAAAAGCTTAGGTTACCATCTATCTATTTCTAGGTCGCTTAACACTGGGTCTACACTTTTAGTGGTGCGCTATCAATATTATAATTTGCAGGGATATCTGATTTACCAAAGGGTACGATTTTTAGCACTTAGTTCTGGCACCTCCTTAACAATTTTGTCTCGTGTCTGCTTTGATAATATTTTCGATGGTGGAAGTTAAGATTCTCCTTTTGGTTTGATTTACCTCCTGTCCCAGCAAGTTTAAAATGCTAACTATTAAAACTAAAAGTTAAAATGCTAATGTGTCTCAAGCATAATCTTTTCAGTTTAAGTCTCTCTAAAGAATATTGACATTACTTCCTGCATAAGAAAACAATGCTTTAATAATGGAGAAAAAGGGTATACATGTATATGGTCGAGCAGGTATGGCCTAAAGGAGTGCGGCGACATCTCAAAAATGTGATTGCAAGTGTTGCGAATCGCAAAATCCTGTCCCCTTTTTGACCCATGTTAGCACTCGTTTTAGGATGTAGAGTGGTCAGAAATGTCGATTTTGGTGTTTTTCTGACATTCCAACCATTGGACATTATGGGATTCATGGAGAAAAGTCAGTAAAATGTATGATCAAACAATGTGCGCTCAACCATACGAATGTAAACCAAGAAAAAGAAGTGCTTGTTTATCAACCATACCTCTCAAATGTCCAGATTTTTGCCTTGTGTTTTTGGTCTGTTTCTCATAAAGTCTTCTCACAAATAATTGGAAAATGATGAGGACTGAAGTTAGAAAATAACAGACATTTGAGTTTCTGACTTTAAACCCTTCAGAAAATTTGTGCTAATGCAACCTGTTATTCTATCAACTTTCTAAGTTTATAAAATTGAGCCAAGCAGTGTCAAGTCCACAAATTAAACTCAAAAATAAACAAACACTGCAACGGCAGGGATCCACACCACGAAAATCTTCATTTAAACAATTGTACACTATTGAGCGCTTTCTTCCCTGCTACCAGGGATTTCATCAGAATCTACTTCCATTCCCAGTTTTCCCCTATAAATACTTAAATTACCTCATGATGTCACAAACTACTAAATTAATTGAGGTGCTAAGTGCATTTAAAACATGTTAAAAACAATATAATTACCATATCCCTATCCACATTTTAAAAACAATGAAAACTTATAGAATACAATTCATACCAAATATTCCCATAGAACAATTTCATTTTGTGAATTCCACTTTTCTATTTAATATAGGCTTTATTGTAATGATTTCATTTAAACCAGGGGGTAGGCTTGCTTGTAATTTTATTTGCCACTTAATTTCTCTTTCTTCTATAAATGTTCTATAATCCCCACCCCTTGGATTTCTTAAAACCTTTTTTAAAATTGTAAATCTAAAATCTTTGCAGCCTGGAGAGCTACTAATATGCCTATATAGTGCGTTGTTAGAGTTGTGTGTATTTATCTGGTATGTGTGTTCATATATTCTATCTTTCAATTTCCTTTCAGTTTTACCTATGTAAAAACTGGGACAGGATTCCAGCATTATTTTCCCCTGTAAGGAAAGAAGAGATGCAACAAGTTCAATCGGAACTTGTAATACTAAACGGGGAGCTCACAAGACTAATTGAGCTCCTCACTCAACCAGAACATTTAAATAAAGGCGTAAATTCAAAAAGAAAGCGCCACTCGTCCCCTTTAAGTGACGTCATGCCCAACGCGAGCAGGACTATGAGAACAGCAGGATCCCAAGGTGTATGTGAGGCGAACGCCAACGAAGTCGGAAACGACAGCTTTTTACACCATTCAAATACAAAAGGTACTGACAAGTCATTTGAAACAACAAGGCTGGGGGCGAGACCAAAAGAAGCAGCTACTACGTATAAACATGCAAAGACTGGGTGTAATGGCACTAAAAGTAATACGAATGAAGAACGCCATAAGGGTACAAACCAGAGACATGTGAGTAATAGCTTGAACCATATGGTTCAAAAACAAACCCTTGGACATATAAAAGACTTGAATACCTTTTTGCTAAAACAATATGTTTTTCCAGATGAAGCTTTGTGTGATAAAAGACAAAAGAAATGGAATGATGAGCCTTTTTATGTATGATGGTACAGTAAAAGATATGATTTACAAGTTTGAGGCAAAAGTGTTTGATATAAAGAAATTGCAGTTAGAAAATGGATATCTGTCTGAATGTTTGACAAAGAAAATTATACCTAAAGGTCTTAGAGTTTATAAATTCCCTTTTGGGTTAGAGTATGATGATATTTTAATAGCAGAATTTCAAGAAATGTTTGACAGACACGGTATGGAGTTAATAGGGAAGATAACAACACATAATGATAAAAAGCTTAGCAAATTGATAGGTGAAGCAGAAATTCTGGATGGAAAAATTAAAAATGACCTTCTTTTTACAGAATATGAAGGGGTGTATTACAGGAAATTAGACAGTGTAGATTTTAAATGTAATAGAATATTTGAAACAAAATGTAAGAAATTAAAGAGGGACTTAGAAGAATACAAGGAAAATAGGGCATATGTTATTAAGAGAGATAGAGTAGGGAAATTTAATAGAAATAATCAAAATTTTAATGGGCAAAGAAAAATGCAAAAAAATAGTTCCAAATAGGAATTACTATAACAAAGAGCAAAAAAATAAAGACATCAGTGAATTTCCAACTTTTCAGTACCAACAGGAATGGGATGTGGGGCTAGAGCAGGAAATAGAACAACGGACAACAGGATGGAGCAGAAGGAACAGGAACAGGAATTAAATATGAATAAACAGATACTAGAAAATGGAGTTGTATATACTATGAATGGATATCACATTTACAACTATGCAGGGATAGAACTAACACCTGAACATTTTGAATTATGTATGAAAGGGTTAAAATTTGTCCCAACAAGGTTTTTTGATTACACAAACACTATCATAGAATTAAAACTGTTCTTGAGAAAGTTAAATTTGGCTTATATGTTTCATGACAGAACTAAAACTGAAAGAAAAGGAAAAAACAATATTTTGGAACCTAGTAATAAAAGTGTGTACAATCCACCTTTAGATCCAACTCTAAATGTCTTAGAAAAGTCAATTATGGAGGACATTTATAAATTAAAAAGTAAGGAGAAGCCTACTTTAGTTAATAGAAATTTGACTTATAAACAAAATGAAGTTCTGGAAAGTCTGAAGAAAGATAACACTATAAGAGTTATGCGTCCAGACAAAGGAGGAGGGATGGTGTTCTTTGACGCACTGGAATATTCACAAAAAATATTCGAAATGTTGAACGACTAATACATATCAACCAGCATCTCTTAACAAGATTAATATTGGTAACAAAAGAATAGATTATTACTTAGAAGATTACCTCCTAGAAGAAAGAATAACAGGAGAAATTTACAAATACTTAAGTTATAAACCCAAAAGTAGCCACTATATTTGGAATACCAAAGACCCACAAAAATTTGGAAAATTTATGTTTTAGACCAATTGTGGATGGACGAGGGTCAAAAACATACCCTTTTGGGGTAACTATAGATAAATGGCTGAAACACCAGGTTCATAACAGTGATCACATAATCAAAGATTCATGGGATTTCCTGGGAAGAATTAAGGAAGAATTGTGGGATAAAGATATAACATTTGTTACGATAGATGTAGTTGAATTATACACATGCATTCCCAGACATGTTTAGGGACTGTTTATATAAGAACACAACATTGGATTCAGATAAACAAAACTTAATAGTGGAATTTATGGAAATTGTTTTAGATTTCAACTACATTTTCTTTGATGGAGAATACTATAAGCAACATAGAGGTGTAGCAATGGGTGCTTCTTGTGCCCCAGTATTTGCAAACTTGGTGATGTTAAACTGGGAGCAAAACTACGTGTTTAATAGTGTTTTCTTTCAACATATGAGACTTTACGTCACATTTTTGGATGATATTTTTATTCTATGGAAGGGCCCTGTAAGTATCATTAAGGATCTGGTAGAGTACCTCAATAACAGTACAGGATTTTTGAAATTCACAAATGTTTACAATACACAAGGTATAAACTACTTGGATACATATATAAACAAGGACATAAGTACTTTTAAATCTAAGACATATAGAAAACCATCTTTCAGCAACTCATACCTGCAATACTCCAGTGACCACCCGATTAAACAAAAACATAGCATAGTTAAGGGACAACTTATCAGGGTGGCACGGATGACCTCATAAAAGGAAGATTTGCATGAGGAATTAGGAAAAGTAGCACACATGTTCTTAGAGAGGGGCTATCTGGTAAAAATAGTAAATGAATATGTGGAATATATTCAAGGAGAATGGGGTAAAAAATATAAGCCACTTTTAGGTAACATCCATGGTTTGAGAGAAGACAGTGGAATAAATAATATAGAAAATAATAATAAGAACTACGAAAGAGCTATGATAGTTCCATTTGGAGGCTACGCAAAGGAGGTAGAGAAAATTATAACAAAGAATTGGGCTATTTTGAGGAATAACCCTAACCTCTGGAATATAGGGGGTAATAAACCAAATTTTGTATACAAAGTACGTGTAAACCTGAAAAAGAATTTTGAATTGTACACTAAGTTGAATTCCAAACTAGGGACTACAAAATGTGGTAATTGCACAGTGTAAATACATATGTACAGAACAAAATATAAAAATTAACAATTATTTACAAAATGTAGTGAAACCAGTAAGAGGGAATTGTAAAACGACTGGTGTGATCTATCTGGCTATGTGTGAAACCTGTCCCAGTTTTTACATAGGTAAAACTGAAAGGAAATTGAAAGACAGAATATATGAACACACATACCAGATAAATACACACAACTCTAACAACGCACTATATAGGCATATTAGTAGCTCTCCAGGCTGCAAAGATTTTAGATTCACAATTTTAGAAAAGGTTTTAAGAAATCCAAGGGGTGGGGATTATAGAACATTTATAGAAGAAAGAGAAATTAAGTGGCAAATAAAATTACAAGCAAGCCTACCCCCTGGTTTAAATGAAATCATTACAATAATGCCTATATTAAATAGAAAAGTGGAATTCACAAAATGAAATTGTTCTATGGGAATATTTGGTATGAATTGTATTCTATAAGTTTTTCTTGTTGTTTTTAAAATGTGGATAGGGATATGGTAATTATATTGTTTTTAACATGTTTTTAAATGCACTTAGCACTTTAAAATTCATCAATTAATTTAGTAGTTTGTGACATCATGAGGTAATTTAAGTATTTATAGGGGAAAACTGGGAATGGAAGTAGATTCTGATGAAATCCCTGATAGCAGGGAAGAAAGCGCTCAATCGTGTACAATTGTTTAAATAAAGATTTTCGTGGTGTGGATCCCTGCCGTTGCAGTGTTTATTTTTGAGTTTAACTTTCTAAGTTTGTAAGAGCAATATTTAAAATTGTCCCTATTTTTGGGCCTTTGTCCCACATTATTTATGGTTTTATTCAGATTTTTAGCTTTAAGAGGTTGAGATGTATGTTATCAACATATGCACTGTTGTCCATAAATCCAACTAGTTAAGTATTTATACACACTCTAATACAAGCATAGTACTAGAAGACACACTGGCCTAAAAAGTAAGGAATATCAAAATTGCAGCTCAAATTGTCAGGGACTAATCCACACAAATCAATCGGTATAAAGACTATCACAGTCTTACAAGCTGAAATATTTAGGCTAGATAGTAACCACCAGCCCTATCTGCATCTCATCTGTAGGTACAATGCACACTTTTTCTAAGCAACAGTTATACAAAAAGTTAACATTTACCACAACTACAAGCCCCACAGTACATGTGGAACCAGATTCTAAAAGACTTTCTCTCAGGGTAAGTGACCACTCACACTACAGCAGCTGTTTTGAAATCTGGTCCTTGTAGTAAGCCTGTTTATAAATAGGCCTTACACCGAAGTAAGTCACTTACACTGACAGCAGGCCTTTTGGAATCACGGCAGACTTGCACTGCGAGCAACTCTTTTGGAATCTGGCCTATAGATATCTATGTCTTAGCAGCCTCCGACTTAAACACGTTTAACCAGCACATTATCACAATAAAACAGGGTATATACTGCATCGTCTTCCCACCACCCAAGATACTACATTCATCAGTTCCACCTTAGAGATACTCCACAATTAAGACCTTATGAGGGAAATGGCAGCCACTCCTACTTGGGCAGTATACCTTAAAAATAACATAGTTTGTGATTCCTGGTAACAAACAACTGAGAAACAAGTGTAAACAAGCAAAAGCAGCTCAAACAAATAATTATTTAAAAACAATCTTCTTAATCACCACAATTTTTGGAAATTGTCAATTAAGTACGAAGTCCATTCCACATTGTTAGGAGGACATTATTATACATCCAAGTTAGTCAACAAGCATTAAAGAGTACTGCACAAGTACAATAAAATTGTTGATGTACTTTTACCACCCACTTTTTCAGCACCTGTGTAATGCACTTCCAAGCCTGACTACATAGCAGGCTTTGTAAAAAAAGGCCTTAAACACCCAATTTATTCATCTGTTCTTGACACATTAGTGGGCTGCTAATTAAATTCACTAAAACAGCAGACAGGGTCTGTTGGGGGTTCCGATGCACTACCTTAGGTATGGCTGAATCATAGAATATATACAAGGCAGCTTGGCCCAGTGGCCATTTATGCCTTGCCAGCAAGCCCCTTAGATCTTACCTCCTTTTTTCAAGGAGCAATGCACCAGTCAAAATCAGGGGTGTATTTGTGAATCCCTATCCAGTCCTCTACCTACTTTTTGATGGAAGAAAGTGCATCACATTGCTTACTTTGGACTGGTTGTTTATTCCAGAAAAAAGGTAAGCGTTACATGACAAATCTGTCTCTCCACCATGTGTTGTTCATTTGCTGAAGCAAGTTTAGATCCCTAAGAGTTAGTGGGACTGCATGATTTAAGGAAATATGTATTGGACTAATGGATCTCTAATAGCCCAAAAGGCAAGGCACAGATCATTCGTAAAGAGTGTATAGGACATAGAATAAATGGACAGATCCTCCAGCTTTCCATGGTAGCTCTTTTCTTTTAAGCCTGTGAACTTTTTAGTTCAGAACTTCTGGGTCAAGTGGCCTGACATGATATCGGATATGATAATTTTATGTTTTATATCCCTCAGCCATTTGCTATTCACCTAAGTATATAGGGTTCAGCTTGGAGCTGATTCAGCTTGATTACTATGTTAGACTGTCATATGGTATCAGAAGCCTTAACCAGATCAAAGTAGGCTATATGGACAGCATGTTTATAATCTTTGGCATGAATTACTCTCTCAAAAAGGTCGACCAGATTCATTAGACAGATCTGCCCTTAAAGCCAGACTGTTGGGGATAAAGCTTTATAAGATCTCAGATATAGTTAAACAAGTTATAATATGTTCCATGGCTTGGCAGATGTGATTAGTCATCCTAAATGGTCTGTAGTTCACAGGGTAAGAGGAGGATCCTACTTGGTAAAGTAGCATTAAAACACCTGTATGTCAAATTCATGGACAAAAGTAGTGGATGGGCTCAGATTGAATAGCTGGAGGGGTGGATCCACCAGGGCGTGTTTTGTACTGTTTATTATGTGCCAAGTATTTTTTTTTTTCATTTTGGAGATCATCCTGAACAATCGTTCTTTAGTTATGATGGTGGTGGAGCTTCAGATTCTGTGGGATACAGTATTTGAGCTTTAGAGATGAAGCAAGGTAAAGGATAAGAAGGATAGAAAAGAGTTTTATCTTGCTAAGTGCACATGATCCAGTCTATGGTCTCCTGAACCTGTTTCTCCATTATCAATGCCAACTGCTTTTCCATCATTCCATCAAGTGCTTCCCATCTTCACAAAGAACAATGCCACAATATGATCAGAAGATGACTGACTTTAAGAACTGTTTAAGTTTTCAGTGTGATTCTAGGGAAATACAAGTCAGCATGAGAGGACATGGTTAGTAAGCCAAACTGTTTTGCCAAGGATGGTCTGTGCCTGTCCCCTCTAGGCTTTTCAGTATTGGCTAAAACATTGTCATTGCCAAACTGACAAACCTTCCAGCACAGAAGATCTACCCAAGGAAGTCTGAAATGAGTCTAAAGAAGATGCTCCACTCCTTCCAAACTCTCCTCACCTTGGAGGGTGTGGACTTCTGTACAATTACGGAGACATTGTTTAACTTGAACTGCACCCATAACAAGCATACCTCTAAGCTGATTAAACAGGATGACGCACTGGATTTTCTCCACGTCCATATTACCATATAGAAAGTCCCATACCATACTCTAGCAAGCTACAGGTCACCCTCTATGCCCCAAGAGACTCATAGCTCATAATTAGCCCTACTAAAGACACTGACCATTCAACCAAATACTATATCAATGGGGGATTTTAGTTATCCCTCTACAGGCTGGGAATCCTACACAACCTCAAATTTACATGTGTAGACATCCCTACACTTTGTAAATAAAAATACTTTGTATGAGTTGGTGCATACACCTACTAGAGGTACAAACATACTGGAACTGGTACTCAAGTATGGGTGAATGCTGTTGCCCCCCCCCCCAATTTCATGTCCTCTCTGTTAAGGTCAGACCACAAACCAGTCTCCTTTGAAATAAGGATCAGTTCTGTAACCCCAGCAAACCATGTCACAGTTACAACCTACTCCAAGGGAAGTTACCTTTTATTAAGTGCTAACCTGCCAATTTCAAGCCCCACCAAACCCAGATAACATAACAGCCTAAGTGGAATTATTCACAGAAGCTCTGTACAACAATGTCAATAACTGCAACAAAGCTGCTGTGCCTATTAGAAGTAAGCCCAAAAGTACCTCAAAAAAAACAAACCACCCTGGTGGAATCCAAAATTAAACAGGTTGTACAACAAAAGAAAAAAATTAATATCTAAAATTAGGAAGTATAACACCAAAAACGATAAAAACATTCTCATCAAACTGAATAGACAACTGAGAACCAAGTACAACAAAGCAAATTTTGAGGTAAAGATAGTGTCCTACGTAAGGATAACCATAAGGCTTTCTTTAACTATGCCCAAAAACTCAAAAGAGGCACTGCTGTGTGCTGAACTGTTGGTAAATGCAGCCACGTTCTTGAAACCAGGAAATACAGCAAATCTTCTGGCAGACAAATTCCTCTCCAAATTTACCCCATCTCAACCCCAGCCACCCCCCGTGAAATGCCATCTAATATAATCCCTCCAACTATCAGTAGGGAGCAGGTTTTAGATGCTCTCTTTAAGGCCAAGAATACATCTTTGATGAGCCCCATAAGCCTCTATGGAGGCTTTGTGTCATATAAATGAAGACTGCAATGGTCACCCCTCTGCACAGAGGAGGACCATCAACAGATCCTGAAAACTACTACAGTCCCATTACTCTGACTAGTCTCGTATGCAAAGCCATGGAAAGAATTATCTTTGAAATAATCATCAATGACCTAGGAAACCTTCGGTCACTGGACCCAACACAATTTGGTTTTGTCAAAGGCAAGTCATGCCTACTGAACCAGGTGAACTTCCTTCAGAATGTCACCTAGGCAATGGATGAGGGCAAAATGGTGGATACTGCCTACCTTAACCTAGCATAGGCATTCTATTTATTTATTTAAATTAATTAATTCACCTATTTATTTTACATTTGTTTACTGGGAGAGTCTGACTGGAGAACCAATTTTCAGCGGAGGCCTGGGGAGAAAAGCTACACAAAGTGACAATACATAATAATAAGATTAACATAACAACAACATTAACAGAATGATACTTTTTTATACACTGATAAAAGAAATTGACAGTGGTCTTGTAGTATAAAGTACATATACAGCAGAAAACACCAAGTGAGGTTATCAAAAATCACAGGAAATAACAACAATACAGATTTGCAATATAGGAAAGTCTGATCATATGGTTCTTATTGTGACTCATGATTTGACTGGTATTGGTAGCTTAGTGAACTTAACTATGCAGTATAATGTATAATTAGGAGTAAAGAAATGGAATAATTTATTTTGTAACACTTTCTGTTCAATGTTACTAATGAAGAGAGAAAGGTGGAAGATGAAGTGAGGAAGGTAGGGATAAGAAAACGGAGTGAAAAGTGAACAATTTTGACAGTGAAGATGAGTTTGAGAGGATGTTTTTGTTTAAGATAATATGATACTGAATAGGAGGAATAAGAAAAAAAAATAATAAAAGAAATGTGTGTGTGACTAGTAACAAGTTAAAGAGAGAGTTTTATGAGAGAGATACAAATACTTGTATTAGTTTATAGTTAGTCTGGGCTGTTACTTAAGCAGAGCCATGATTCTGACAAGAGTTGTTTGAGTAGTTTTTTTTTAAATTGGGTTAAGCTGGGGGTGCTTCTGATGGAATAAGATAGCAGATTACAGGATTTGGCAACATGGCAGGAATACAGACAGTCCCCTGAAGTTTTTCTAGATTTAATGACATGTAAAAGTGATTTGTTTGCTGAGCAAAGTTTACTTGTGTTAAAATATGGCTGAAGCACATTTAGAAGACCTGGAATTTTCTCAGGTTGATACAGTAGTTTGTGGGCCATAGTTAACTGGTTATAAGTTAATAGTTGTGGTAGTTCTAGCCAGGTGTTTTTTTTTTTTTTTTTTTTTTTTTTTTTTAAGAGTGAGGCAGTGGTGTGTCCTCTGTGAAGAGTCTGTGGTGAGGCAGTGGGGTGTCCTCTGTGAAGAGTCTGTGGTAAATCTGGCTATTTTGTTGTAGGATGTTTATAATTTGTCTAAATCTGTTTTTTTAAGGTTGAAAAGAATTTGTGAAGCATAAAGTACAGTAGACGGTTGGTTCTGGCGATAGCTATTCTAGAGATATCTGTTAGGAATTTTTTTGTTTCTATAAAGGACTCATGTTTTTTGTGTATTTTTTAATTGTCTGTGATATATGCAAGTCAAATCTCAGTCTATTGTCAATTATAACTCCTAGCAGTTTTATGGAAGTGTCAGTGATAATTTTTGTATTATTAGAAGCCGGATATAGAAGGTAGGTGGGGGGGGGGGTTGGGTAGGATAAAAAAGTATCACTTTGGTTTTGTTGGGTTTAAGTATAAGTTGAGAGTTAGATAGCCACATTTTAATATGAGTGAATGACTGAGTTATATCTTGGAGTTGTTCTAGGTTAAGTGCTGCACATGGTGGAATCCTCTGCGTATTGTATTATGGAAGTTTGTGGTGCGGCAGTATTAAGGTCACTGATAAAAATACTGAAAAGAAGAGGACCAAGAATGCAACCTTGTGGGACTCCTAATGTGATAAGGAGTAGGGGAGAGAGGTCTTCTAGCCACTTCACTGCCTGATGTCGGCCTGTTAGGTAATTCTGGAACCAGGAGACAGCAGTGAGGCTGAGCTTTGAGATTTGAGAGAACTGTTAGAGGAATTTGCAGTGGGAAACCATATCAAAGTCTTTAGACATATAAAGAAAGACAGATGAAACTATTTTCCCTTTGTTTCTAAATTTTATACAATACCGTACTCATGCATTGCAAACCAACTCACAGAATTCAGCATAACCATCTTTGCGACACCCTGGATAGCCAGCTGGCTCATATACAGGACCCAGGAAGTAATGATTGGAGAGACCGCCTCTACAAAGAGGACTGGCAACAGTGGCATCCCCAGGGATCTGTTCTGGGTCCGTTTCTCTTTGGCAACTATTTTTCATTAGTCAAGGCCAATGACAAGTATGCAGAATATTGCAAACTAGGAGTCTAACACAGACAAATGATCGGTGGCAAAGGCATGGCTTAAAACTCAATACCAAGAAATATATAACAGTACTTTTGGGAAGTCAGCCACCCAAAGAAACTACCTCATTGATAAAATATCCCATAATATCAGACACAGTAGTCAGGGATTTGGGGACTCATAGACAGTAACCTGGCTTTCAACCAACACGTGTCTAAGGTTGTAAGACACTCATTCTATGTCATTCACCTTCAAAGTTAAGTCCATGGCATCTGGGTCCAGGGAAGTCGCAGTCACAGTATATTCAGCCATTATCATACTCATCAAGTATAATGTCCCTTTCTGTATGTACCTGACCAGGAACACCTAACAAATGGAATGTCCATCGAGGTTCCTCACAAAAAGAATACAGGGCATAAACAATGTCCTATGCAGTTCACCTCAAAGCCCTATCTATATACGTTGTTTCCTCCAGACTGAGAGAAGATTTATGCCTGGCATACAAGACATCCTTTTATCCCACTCTAATGGACCTTTTGCATACACAAAAAAACAAACTGCACCAGAACTAGAAGATCTAAGAACTTAAACTTTACCTGTAACTTAAAAATGACATGCTGAAGGGACAGGTATGTATCGCAGAGAATCCCCATTCTCTGAAATAAGCTTCTGATTCATGTGAAGCAGGCCCCTTCCCTAACTCTATTTAAGCCCAACTTGAACCAGTGGATGTGAAAACTGGAAATTCAACCCTGGTCTGACACCTATCTCTCTGATGGGCAGTGACCGCCAATAAATCATGCCCTAACATTTAACCCTTAAAATATCCTCTAAGGCACAATAACTTGTGGGATACATTTGGGTCACATGGCTAGACTTATGAAGGCCCCAGTGGTCATTAGTTGATAAGTGTATATTAGGCTATGAAAAATCCTTTCATCTGTAAGTAACACAATAATACACTGGATATTGGCACAAAAGTGCACGTGTACAACGTATGATTTACACTAATATTATATAGCACTTCTAAAAGATGAAGAGTCAACAAATAAAGAAATTACATATAACTGCATTTGAAAAGCAAGTCTCATTGCAACGTTCCTTTTAGTTATCAAAAAAAAAATCTGTCAAATACTTCTTCTAAGAAAGAGCAAACAAAGGAAACTTTCAAGCCATCCACTTCCACCACTGATGCATACATGAGTACAGCTGCTGTGTACTAACACGAGTGTCGCTAAGCCTTTCTACATTGTCATATACAAATACACTGACCCCATCTTCAACTAAATTCATTACATCTCTGTTGTTTTGTGCCTTCCTTCCCGTGTGAGCTCGATGTTTTACTGTGGGACTGACACTCCCTGCCCTTCTTGTATCTATGGATAACTTGCTCTAGTAGAATAATTTTCCTTTAAACAAACTTTTCACTTAAAAAGGACTACCTAAAATCATTCTAGCCCATTTCTGAATATGGCACATGGTCAGAAAAATTCATAGAACAGTAAATTTAAGAGAAATGTTAACTAATGAATGCAGTGTCCAGCCCCAATGACCAAAGCAGATCAAGGGCAATTAGCTTTGAAGTAGCTTAGAAGAAATCCTCTTTTCACTATCAGAACAGGATTAGTCAGTCCCTCCTGAAGAAATGCAGTACTACATTACTCTTCTTTTCATGGACACAGACACCACACTAACCAAGCATAAATTGCTGAAAAAACATACATAGGGATAACACAAGCCAATGTCTTTATATCTTAATGAAGCAGAAATAGATCATGGCATACTGGCTTATTTGAATAAGATACATGAAACGTAAGAAATAGTCAGAAGTAAAAAAACAGAGCTATCTTGTTACTCTTATCTGTTACATCAAGAACAAAGACATACGCAGATGCAGTTAGGTGATATAACAAGTGTACTGGTAGAAATACCCAATTCAACCAAGGGATAATTTAAAGGCACACTTGGTGTACAAAAGCATTTTAAACATTTTGTTTACAGCAAAGCAGTTTACTTTATCCATATACAGCATAGCAAAGACGCAAGTGAAAATAAGACATCACTTCTTTGCTATGTGCTCAAACCCTGTTTTATGTACGTTATGAACAGTAACTGCAAGCAGGTTTACTGCAGCAATCTCAAACTTGTGCAAGTCAAATTACGCCCCATTAAATATCTTGTCCAAGTGGTTTTCCAGCCTTTAACTGCACAAATATGTTTGCAGTTTTATCTGGACTGATAAAAGGGAGGGCAGTAACTCATTTTCTTAGTCTTGTTTAATTTTCCTACTAAAGTAACTTCTGGTTAAGTTTGCCTGCATGGAAGTCTTAATCAATTGCTTCATATGGGGGGGGGGGGGTGTTTGCAGTAACCAACTTTGCCCTGGACTCTTGGGCAAGCTGTTCCAAGAATAAAGGGTCATAGGATTTCACAATAGTCATATAATGTAAACTAGGCCTCTTGGGTCATGGATGCAGGATTATAATGAAACAGGTACTTTAAAACCATTGGATGCAGGATGATAATGAAACAGGTACTTTAGAACCATTGGATGCAGGATGATAATGAAACAGGTACTTTAAAACCATTGGATGCAGGATGATAATGAAAGAGGTACTTTAAAACCATTGGATGCAGGATGATAAATGAAACAGGTACTTTAAAACCATTGGATGCAGGATGATAATGAAACAGGTACTTTAAAACCATTGGATGCAGGATGATAATGAAAGAGGTACTTTAAAACCATTGGATGCAGGATGATAATGGAACGGGTACTTTAAAACCATTGGATGCAGGATGATAATGGAACAGGTACTTTAAAACCATTGGATGCAGGATGATAATGAAACAGATACTTTAAAACCATTGGATGCAGGATGATAATGAAACAGGTACTTTAAAACCATTGGATGCAGGATGATAATGAAACAGGTACTTTAAAACCATTGGATGCAGGATGATAATGAAACAGGTACTTTAAAACCATTGGATGCAGGATGATAATGAAACAGGTACTTTAAAACCATTGGATGCAGGATGATAATGAAACAGGTACTTTAAAACCATTGGATGCAGGATGATAATGAAACAGGTACTTTAAAACCATTGGATGCAGGATGATAATGAAACAGGTACTTTAAAACCATTGGATGCAGGATGATAATGAAACAGGTACTTTAAAACCATTGGATGCAGGATGATAATGAAACAGGTACTTTAAAACCATTGGATGCAGGATGATAATGAAACAGGTACTTTAAAACCATTGGATGCAGGATGATAATGAAACAGGTACTTTAGAACCATTGGATGCAGGATGATAATGAAACAGGTACTTTAGAACCATTGGATGCAGGATGATAATGAAACAGGTACTTTAAAACCATTGGATGCAGGATGATAATGAAACAGGTACTTTAAAACCATTGGATGCAGGATGATAATGAAACAGGTACTTTAAAACCATTGGATGCAGGATGATAATGAAACAGGTACTTTAAAACCATTGGATGCAGGATGATAATGAAACAGGTACTTTAAAACCATTGGATGCAGGATGATAATGAAACAGGTACTTTAAAACCATTGGATGCAGGATGATAATGAAACAGGTACTTTAAAACCATTGGATGCATGATGATAATGAAACAGGTACTTTAAAACCATACTGTTCTCTCACAACCAGTGATGCTCCAGATACTGTATCTCTGACCACTACTCTACTGAGCGTCTATAGTCTGCTTTTTCTTGTTTCTCTTTTTTCACCAAAACATTCCCTCATTTCTTTCAAATTTACTGTAGTAAGTCTAGATTTTTTATTACTTTTAGTCCAAGTCAGTTAATTAAAGTTTCCCACTACACCCAGTGTTGGATGACCATATAATGAACATAGCAGTTAGCAAAGTTTCAAATGCCCAGTGGTGAATTTTGCTGGGGATCTTTTTGTTTCTCCCTGTAACTGTTTTCCCTGTCCGTCTGCCAGTGTTCAAGCCTCCCTATAATAGACCTCAACCCCCTTCATAATCTGATATGTTAGGGGACTACCTGAAACTGAGCAAGAACTACCAGGGGAGGGCAGGCATCATTCAGACAGCCAAGCAGGGGATTGTGTCAATGCCCAACCATCTGTTGCTTTTAGAGGGAGGGAGGGTATCATCATTTCAACATCCCAAGGATTTTGTTTCACTCCCACTCTAAACTAGTACCGTCCATGTTTCAGGATGGAACCCAACTGCCCACATGCTGACAGAGCCACCTGGGCACCACACCTTTCTCTGTGGCCCTCATCAAGGAATATGTGGTGTTTATGTTTACATCCTAAACCCACCCCAGGTTGTAGAAATGTGACTTCCTACACCTACTATGTGAACTGTGCATGCTTCCAGCCACACATACTGAAGACTACTGCCATTGGCTTGACCTGAAAGCCCATGACCCCTGATGTATGTTCACTGTACACTTGCACAGGAGCAACTGGTTGACCTAAGCCCACCTCACCCTCGCCCTGGATGTAAGGCACTCATTCCCATCCGCCCTCCACCCAGATCTTCCAGCACCTGAGACATTGATCAAACTCTTGTAGTCTGGGTTAAGGGCTTTACCCCCCTGTACCACAGAGCTGGGTTTGGTGCTTGCTTTTTTAGGACACGATACACGAGAAGGATATTAAGCAAAACATGTTTCACAGGCATAATGGATAACAGTGGCTAAAACCTAAGAGGAAATCAGTTGTTTGACACAATTATGAAATCTTATGTAAACAATGCTGTAGGCAGAAGGTCTATAGCATTCTTATCTTATTGTAAATACTATCACAGATATCTTAAAGCAATTTACTGCAGACAACATGAAGTCTGTGCTATGAAACCTGTTAAGATGTTGATTATTAAGTATACCTGTAACCTGCCCTACCAACTTCATACATTACAATGCACATTTACGCAATTTACTGCAGACAACATGAAGTCTGTGCTATGAAACCTGTTAAGATGTTGATTATTAAGTATACCTGTAACCTGCCCTACCAACTTCATACATTACAATGCACATTTACACTTTAAATGTGCAGGTCAACTACTCATACATTTATAATTTGTTGATACTACTTGGAAAATGTTTTCTACAGCATCTGTAAGAACAAGGCCAAACTGAACTTTCTTGTTAAGCAAATAACTAAACAAAATTTACAAAGCAATGAAACTACTTGGATGGCGCTGGAGTTCAGCTTGACAAAAATATTTTTATCCTCCTAACATAACAGCGCCTCACGTGAGCATTCACTACGTCTATTTTGTTGCTTAATTACTTGTTTCGACCTTGGTGCCATTTTTGATTCCCAAGACTTCCTTCTAGTTTGTTGTCTAAGGATTCCACAATTTATTTCTTTGCTCATTTACTCTGATTTGCAGGACAATGTCACTCCTGTGGCCTAAAACATAGAAGGAGAGGTGATAGGGCTGCTTTCCTATAAAATTCTACCCAACAAAGAATAGACTTTTCATAGATCATATTTCAGTCTAGCGGGTATGTATCAAGGTGGAACAGAGAATACATCCTTACAGCAATGCAGTTGGGATTGCTAGAAACGAACAGTACTCCAATAGCTAAAAGTAACAGTGCAAATAGTGTGTTAAATGAACTACAGGTAGGGACATTGCAGACTTAATTCTGAATGCTTTACATTATGCTCATTAGACAGCAGGAAACAAACAGCCCATAATGGAGTCCTTACTACACAAACAGACTAGCAGCTTGTGCACTGGGGGAGTGAGGGGTAAGAATAAAGCGACTTTCCCAGTTCGCCCACTCTGGGGGGGGGGGTGAGAGGGTTTCTGTCTGTGATGAAGACATATATGGTGATGGGGATGAACCATTACAGTGGGACTAATCACCTGTAAAACTACAAAATCTTGGGTAGTGGAGCTAAAAAAACAGAGCTCCAGCACAGTTCGGTCTTTGGTCATACTCTTTCCCCTCCATCCTATGCACTTTTCCAAATGCTTTCTTATGGATTCCTTCTAGCAGAGTGTGGTCTTTCTCCTCATATGGCCTCCAGACATGCACATAGTAAATAAGGTGCTGCCCAGTCATATCCTAACAGAAAATGAGAACTACCTCTTGGATTATGAAGTCTAATCACTGAAGATATACCCCAGCATTCTGCTGGCTGCTGACCATGCCCTCTCATTACTTTTCCAGCTGATTCTATCCAGGTGTTGTCAATACCAGTAAACTCCATGTCTTACACTTCTGTCATCAGTGTCCTTCGAAAAAGCTGATAATTTACATCAGGCTTGCTGTGCCCAAGTGTAATCCTTTTTTATCTGCTTGCACTGAACCACAGCTGTTAACTTTTTGTCCGCTTAAATCACTCAAAGTTTTTACCATTTTGCAGTTATTTGTTGACAATATAAAGACAAATGCATATGTTAAGTTGTGCACTGTTTCCTGACACGTCTGAAACACAGTGAAGAGTGAAGACTAGTACACCTATGACCAACTCTTGAGGCACTCCATTAATTAAGTTTCTTATTCAGAACATCATCTGTTTTAACACAGCCATTTGTTCCACAGTCTAATTCTTACCCCATATCACTGCAGACTGCTGCCACCTGAGTGGGCCCGAGTAAAAGACTTTTCTGAAGTCCGGACAAATCATGTGAACCTAGACTCCACTGTAAAGTTCTCCTGTTACCCAGCCCCACTCTGTGGTGCAGAAGGATGAAACCATCACTGCAACCAGTGTTTGAACAGTGGTTTGGGTAATGAAACACCTAGAGGAAGATGGAAATAAGTGGGGTACAGCTTGCCAATCTGGAGGTGGGGAGATTGTGTAGTGGCTCCTGATAAGCTGGCCATGCTGCTCCACTGCAAGGAGAGATTTGCATGAGCAGGGCGACATTGAGGAGGATAGCTGTTGCAGCTACATAAGCCTACCTTTTGTCAGTGTGAGCATGTCTAGGGGGCACAGGTAGTCACTTCAATGATGCACCTTACCACATAACAACCAGGGGTGGAACTAGACCCTAAAGAAACATCCTGGGTTGTCAGAATACCAGCAAGGGTACCATCAGACCTCATGACTGCCTGTATGATGCCCACTCTCCCTGACAGATCTTGCTCCTGTAGTGTGCAGTATATATCTGTAGTACACAGAAAAAAATTGTCAGAGTCCAGCTGAGAAAGGCTTGAAGGTCTATAAGCACTAGAGCAAAAAGATACAGGACAAAAAAAAAAAAACAGGTTCGCCTGTCACTCAGTCAACAATGGATCAGGTTTGATTGATGGATCTCCTTTTGGACCATGAACCCCATTGGTTATTTTCCTACAGACAGCTGTCTTTGATGAAAGAAAACGGCTTTTCCCTTGAGATTCTCTCCATGACTTTCTGCTACTGCTGTTAGTTGAAAAGGACTATAGTTCCCCTGGATTATTCTTCCTCCATCTTGAACAGGCTTGCTGTATCACTATCTCTCCCTCTTAGATATGTCTGAAATATCTTATGATCTGTTGAATTTCTCCATGCAGGGATTAGCCAAGCAACACTGACCAGATTCCCAATGTCCACGCAATAGACCATTTGGTCCATGTGCTCTCCTTTCTTAGGTACCCAGTGTCTTCTCCCACTTGGTGTCTGAAAACTTACTCCTTACTCTGTTCAACATCCCTACTACTGCAACACCCTTCCCTTGCTATCCTGTATGAATGAAGTATTTGTTCAATAGCTTCACATCTTCCCTGTCATCTCTGATCAACCTGAACAAGTCCGTCACTCCTACGCTTGATGCCATATATACTTACACGGCAGCCGCCAATGCCATGAAGGGCACATATACAAACACAGCAACCCTGCAGGTGGTGGATGCAGAAGTTAGAAACTAAGCACAATCTGCAAGTGATGGGTGGAAGAGCTGTTGGGATTAGTCAATCTAATAAGAAGGTAGTCATTTAAAGTAGGAAGGCCCAACATAATGCTCGTCACACTGGTAATACATGTAAATGTCTAATCCCATCACATTCAGAAGAAAGGCCAACTCTCATTACTAGGTCAAATTATACCCCATACCCCCTCCACATCAAAGGAAGCTGATTTAGCCCAGTGCCTCTACCACAGTACATGGGATAGGAATCACATATGCACACACTGACTTTTTCATTCTTGTCTCCCACAAGCACACACACACTGTCCTAAAGCTACCAGAATGGCTTTTTACTCCATCACCCGCAGGACTTCATCTGGCACTGGCTTCTTGCTTGTTTTTCCAAACCATTCTTAGTCGGTAATTGTATGGCTTTACATGCAGCAATCTTCACCTAAGAAATGGAAACTGAAAAAATCTCAAACTAATTCTAAAAGAGGAAAGGGGACAGATGGGGGATATAACATTCAAATGCCACATGGGAAAACTACACTCTCTGAATGGATGTCATTAAAAAAACTATAAGAGAAAACAGACTGAGAATACAAAATGGTTGACTCTGGGGACAAGCAAGGAAGTATTATTTTGCATATTTGGATGTGTATAATAGCAGCATTCCTAAAGAGACAGCAGTGTCAGAAATAGCGAATAAATTCAAGTATGTGACCCTGCACAAGGACATCCTTCCAAGGACAGTGGCGGGAGGGCTAATCCATTAGATAACAAGAACCTGCTTATCAACAAATAAAAGGTGCAGTTGTGGGCCGTGTGATCTTCCTATACCATCAGAATCCTAAATCATTCTGTTTATTTTTAAAAAAAACTCAGGGAGCCAAATTCTTAGTGTAAAGTCACATCCACCAGGAGCTAGAATAAAAGAATGGGAAGGCCATTAATAATTCTGCAGGTCACGTCTGAGTAGCTCGAGATCATTCCTTTATTTTTCTCTCTCTCAAGTATGAGACATCCATAATTACTTTAATGATATCGCTTTTCCAACACCATCAAAAGGACTAACTTTAGCACTGCCATCAATTGGCACAGAAGCAATATTTGAAATAAAAACCTAGCCAGTAAGCTAGGATCATGCAGTACATTATGAACGGATGGCAAAATTGTCAAACTTATTCAGTCCCGTTAACCCCCAGAAGGTGCAACATACCACTATCCAGTACATTTTACTGACAAGTCTAACAAAACCCACAAATCATGCAAACACTTATTGCTGTGCAGCACTGCTAAAAGAGGCAACAAACACTTCCAAAAATAAGAAAAACTGCTTCAAATCACTTTCACTTTACATTGCTCCAAAAGTACCAGTTTTCCTTGGATAGAGTGCTTTGTACATAGGGAAATTACTTCCCAACAGAACAAATGCTTCTCAATAGATCAGTCTCTCTAGACGATGAGAATCTTTCCGATTAAATCAAATTGTCCCTTTCTACTGGATGTTCTCAATGCCACCACCTTTTCTTCATTCTTTACATATGAAATTAATTGTTCAATCAAAATCTACAAAATTATATTCCATTCAAATCTATGGAATTAATTATATATCATTCAATTTCCTAAATGTTCTACAATGATTAAATTTCAAAGCACTTCAATATTAATAATAGCACTAAACAAAATTGCGTTCTCTTTCCCTTGATGTATGCCATATTTATCACATTTCATTAGCTTACTTATTCAAACTGATTACAATTCTTTTATCAGCAGAGACCATAGGAGATAAATCACACCAATTCAGTAACGATATTGCCAAGCTACTAACAAAAGAAAATCTCTCTATGCATTTACTAATGAAGTAAGTCAAAGGTATCACTAAAATACACTTGTACAACAGCTAAAAAAGAGAGAGATAAAAGGAATATATGCCTACAGAGAAATAAATAAGATTAGAAATACGGTGTACTGCATATAGATGGACAAAATGGAAGCATTACATAACTGTATCAGTTAAATGACCTCTAAGTGTGATCTAACACTGGTAAAACTGAACTGTCACACAGGTGTGATCTCTAATTAAAAAAATGATATCCTTTAAAAAATCAGGTGCAAATACACAGCTGGGTGAGGGGATTACAATATGCCACATATGAAAAGGGCTTCTTTTCTTAGTACTCACTGACTCAATTACTTGGGTTTCTAAATACAAAAATGTTGTTAAAAAGCTTTTCTTTATTTTTAAGATCTTTCCAGGATCACTTTAGTATCTGGAGTTGCAGATTAGTTTAAGGTTTTCCTTACGAACAATGTTCTTACACCTTGGAAACGCTCACCTTTCTCCCTTCTCTTTATTCCTATTGGAGACTGAAGGACAGTAGTTTGTCTGTCTGGTAACACATTTTTGGGGACTGTAATAAACTGTCTGGGTTTTGGAGTAAGATGGAACAAGTCATGCTGTTGTTATGACAAGCTTCTTTCAGCCCCTTCTATGGAGCTGGTACTGTGCTGGATAAAACTTCCACAGTGTGTACCTAATCACGATTTTAAAATAATGAAATTCTGAATAACTTTTGGACTCAGATACATTCCATGACACTGGAAATCTTTTGTCTGATCTACCAGAGGCATCGCCAAATTGGACAAGAATTACAGTGCAGATTAAAAGCTTCCTCTGTAAAAAGAAGGGTTATACAGGCCGACATGTTTGCTGGCTCTGAAAGATGGCACATGAGGGGATGTAGCAAGGATTTAACCTATTTAATCACAAGCCTGCCATGGTGCTGGTGCTGATGGAGGCCAGTGAGGTTAAAAGTTTTGCTCTTTGTCAATAGGCATTTAAGTGAATAGTGGGTAGGAACAGCTGCCACTGAACAAATGTTTTAATTTCCCTACTAGACTTGGCAATACACAAGCAAAAAACTATGAATAATAATAACTGGTGATCTGTATACACATGCGTGGTTGTAATATTTTTACCTATGACTGTAATTAATTGCTTAGTAGTATTTTACAAAAGCATTCTAAATCAACCTATTTTTTTAATTAAGGGAAATAATTGTTAAAAGTACACAAGATGGCTCTCCTATGGAGATCAATATTCATTATTATATTAAATGTCATTAAAAACACTCTTACCGTTACTTTTGGAGACTTACAGAAATAATCTCCAGGCTATACAATTTGAACAGCTCTAACATTGTACAATGTACACTTTAAATGTGTAACAGAAGTAATCCATGTAAAGCCAAACTCTGAGGGTATGTTTTTCACCTGCTGTGTCTGCAGTGTTAAGATATAAAAATGTTTTGTTCTCCCACATACATGGTATGTTCTTGCGGGCTATGGAAGATTCAAATGAACATCCCATCAGCAGAACCTGGAAGATGCAGGTGAGAAGCCAACATGGCTTCTTGAGCAGACACTTGTGGGTCACACTTAGCTTGTATGTAGTTTTAGCCTTTTGGCACAGCACAGCCAGGCCTACACAATAAGGATTTCACAGATTGGAAATCTTGAAATCATTCTGCAGAAGAATTAAGGCCTGCCTTTTACACCCTGTGAAGACTGTATCACCATAACCAGATGAAGAAATCAGTAAGGTCTTGGCAGCCTGAAGTCCACTGTTGTCAGTCATACAACTCTGTAACCTGTACGGCTTGCCAAGCTACAGGGAGGTCTTGGAGACGACAATATTTACCTGGTAGTTGGAAATATCACTGACAACCACAAAATTTAAAGCAAGTAGCTGCCTCTTTTAGTTTATGCTGACCACCACTGTTGGGAATACCAATCAATAATGTGGACTGAGTTTGTCCTCCCAAATATAGACATCTTTGGTTTTACCAGCATTAAAGACAATCTATTAAGTAATAAAACCATTTTAAAGGGCCATAAAGTCAGCTTTGATCTGGACTAATATATGGAGAAGGAAGGAGAAGATGAGAGCAGCAATGGCAGCATCTGCATGTCACATAATTAGAGTCACTGACATACTACTCCAACATACAGAGAAGGCTAGAGGGCACAGCAATGACCCCCTGAAGGACCCCTCTGAAAATGGTCTTTGGGCTGTTCTGGGCACACTTCCATTGCAAACTGACTGTTCTGCCTTTGAGAGAAACAAAACATGATTAACAAAGGCAAGCTCCATTTTGAGCAAATAAGGCAGGCAACACCAACTGCAATGGAGAGGTCAGGAAGAGAACCACTGTTCCCCCAGTTTGTCCTGCTAGGTATGTTGTTTGCATTTGTCCTGTTAGGTATGCTGCTTCTATTTATCCTGCTAGGTATGATGTTTCTACTTTTACTGCTAGGTATGCTGTTTCTATTATTGACCAAGGCTGTTTATGTCCCATTACTCGACCTAAAGCTATGTAGCACACCAGAAAAGAGGACTTTCTCTGTAATACGTCAATCATAATGCTTCTTTTCAGAATTGACTTGGAAACAAAATCTAGTAAATGCAAAGTGTATCAAGAATTTGTTCTAATTTACATGATTTGCTGATGGAAGGTAGCATTACTAATTAACTGTTTGAATATTTTCTGATTCAATATCCTACCATTCCTATTTTTACATGGTCTCCCCAAAATTTATAAATACCTGGAAAATCCTCCAATGAGGCCTA